>NW_017676075.1:10935-13435 GCF_001879085.1 Nicotiana attenuata | reverse complement strand
TTGGGGTTATCTGCTAAAAACTACGGTAGAGCTGTTTATGAATGTCTTCGCGGTGGACTTGATTTTACCAAAGATGATGAGAACGTGAACTCACAACCATTTATGCGTTGGAGAGATCGTTTCTTATTTTGTGCCGAAGCAATTTATAAAGCACAGGCTGAAACAGGTGAAATCAAAGGGCATTACTTGAATGCTACATGATTAATATTTATTATTCTTGAATTATAATTATTTTACGATTTTTTATTTTATAACACAAATACCTCTTTTGAATATTTAAGTTATTTTTCATGAGTTTTGTTCTCATTAGTATCGGTGCACGCGCAATGCGCGTACACTAAGACTAGTTAGATCAAAAAATTAAAAGCGAATTGGAACTACTAGTAATTACTGACATAAAAGCATAAAAGAATTGTTGACAACGCATTAGGTGCTGGAAGCAAGTGTTCTAAACTAAGATAATTGCTGCAATTTGCTAGCAAATTTATCATCATTATTAATTTGGGATAGGCACAGACAATTCATACAGTATAGTACATGATTTCTCCTATGCATCCCAAGTCAAAATATTTCATAAAGGCACAACTTATGACCAGATCTCAATAATGGGAGATGTCACTATAGGACTCCTAACGGAATGGTTTCCATTCTCTTCAACCCAAGTGATGGACCCAACGTTTCTACTCTGACCCTCATCACCTAAATAACGAATTGTCAAAGTATAACTTTGTTTCTCATTTTTCTTCTTGAATACCAAAGTTTGTGGTGATACTGAAACTGTACTGTTCTTTGGAGCTTTTAGCTTAGCATTATAAGTAGCTGCACCTTGACCAACATTTGTAACTGTCCTCCTGAATTTCTGTTCCAACAATGTGAAGGGTCCCTCGAGGGGGTACAATGCAATGAACGACGGGTAATTGAGATCGGCTGATGGATTTGAGCAGTTGTGGTTGTCTGATGATCTTGCAATTGTCTTGAATTGCTCTTCTGTGAAATTCAGAGAGCATAGAAGATTTACGTAATCTTGTGTAGTAGCATCGTATACTAGGCCAGGATCAAGCGCTCTGTTGGGATCAACGTGTCCTGCTCCCATGTCTAGGGGCGTGGCGGCCTTGTTAATGTCCGAGTCTTTAATAGGTTTTCGAGTGTTGTCCAAAGGATCTGCTGTGGTCATCATGGCAGAGCGAATAGCTGAAGGACTCCATTCAGGATGCGCGCCTTTTAGCATTGCTGCAATTCCAGCAGCATGTGGTGCAGCCATAGATGTGCCTGATTCAAGAATGTAATCAGTGGACAATTCTATGTTCGCCCCAATACTCGTGGCAAATACGTTTGGTGGATATGCTGCAAGAATTAGTACCCCTGGTGCCAATATATCTGGCTTTGCAATTCCCAAGTAGCTTCTGGAGGGGCCTCGTGCTGAGGATGCAGCAACAACTGGTGCTGGCTTTGCATCCAGATACGTCTCTTGGAACGTGATGCTGGCGGTGGGATCGACAGTATTTTTTACATAATTGATGACTTGTTTGCCTTCCTTCTTGTTAATTACAACTCCAGGGTTGGGAAATGTAGCAGACCTGAATACTCCTGGATCCTCAGAAATAAAGATGCCTGCTTTAAGTCTTGCTCGAGTGACAATACGCATTTGATCAGAGAAATCCCCATTATCTTCACATATAATGATGGTACGTTCCGGATCAGATAGTTGCGATAATAATTCTTCTGAATTGCAATCAGCTAGAGTCTTGTTGTAAATCACTGTTGAATCCTTAACAATGGCTCTTGCAGGAAACAAGCTCCAACCCCTGAATTTTAAGCCATTTCCTAAAGTCAAAGTGCCTGCAAATGTCCGATCAGTGTGGCCTGATGCCACACACAAGATCCATGGAGATCCGTTGTTTAAACTTCCAATCCCCGGACCTCGATTTCCAGCTGAAGCTGAAACTAGCACTCCCTTCATCATAGCTCCAAAAGAAGCAATGGATATAGAATCCTCATACAAAGGAATGAAACGGAACCCAAAAGAAATAGATATCATATCAACACCGTCCGCCACAGCTTGGTCCATAGCAGCAATTAAATCTGAAGTAAAGGTTCCTTCATTAAAGCTAAACTTGTACACAGCTAGCCTAGCTCGTGGTGCCACTCCTCTTGCTGTTCCTGGTGCATATCCAAAATGGGAAACACCTTTGGCGAAATTTCCAGCAGCAATGGAAGCAACGTGTGTGCCATGACCATCAGTATCCCTTGCAGAATTCATGGAAATGTTCACAGTGGGATCATTAGCCAAAATTCCCTTATTGAAGTAATTAGCCCCAATAAGTTTTCTGTTGCACAATGAAGTGTTAAACTGTGTGCCGGGCTTGCAAATTCCTTTCCACCTTTTGGGGACTTCAGGCATACCATCATCTCGAAAACTCGCAGATTCAGGCCAGATGCCAGAGTCAAGAACACCAATGATCACATCTTGGCCTAATCCAGAAGCTGGCCATAGACCAGA
>NW_017676075.1:5801-9412 GCF_001879085.1 Nicotiana attenuata | reverse complement strand
AACAACAATTAATACTGCCGACACTCGGCTTCTAATTAATGTTTGGATACTAGGAGAAGAACATAGATCTCTCCTAACATTGTATGGCAAAAGAAAGTAAAAACTCTACTCCATCTGTCTTTAAATAAATAATGGATATCTTTATTTTCGGGGATTAAATTTCTTAACCATACATATTACTCTATCAGAGTCACTAATTTTCTTTCAATCTTTAGCTATAATGAGAATTCATCGGTTTTAATTGAGAAGTTAGCTGTGATATCTTTCATTTCCATTATACTGTCTCGAGCAAAGTTCATTTGAAATGTACAGTTTCTAACTCATGATTAAATTGAACTTTCTCGAACAATTTTCTAGGAGTTTCTAAAAGTTGTAAACACATTCATATTGAGATCCGTAAGAAACTTTATCGAATGATCCTCCTCGCACCTTATGATTGGTATCCATCCATTCCACGTCGAGATATTCCTGTAATTTACAAAGAAAGTACTATATGCTTACTTACTTGTACATTGCCTGACGAGAAAAGCGTAAAATGTGATAATAATATGTTCTTATATACTTGAAAAGTCGATTTATTATGGTCGCGGCACATATGTAGCCTCAATTGCAACGGGAAATGATGTCCAAGGCGTTTCGTACTTCGGATATGCCAAGGGAACTGCCAGAGGAGTTGCTCCGCGTGCTAGATTGTCTATTTACAAAGTATCATGGCTTGAATTTTCAACCTCTACTGCAGATATGATTGCTGCTTTGGATCAAGCTGTCGCAGATGGAGTTGACATAGTATCCATTTCCATGGGATTCCGTCATATTCCATGTTGACACTAAAAATTCCCTTTCCCTTAAGCTAGTACACAGAAAAGTAGGGGTGTTCATGATTCGGTTTGGATCGGTTTTTCCCCAAAAAGAAACCAAACCAAGTAAGTCGGTTCTTAAAATATTGAAACCAAACCAACCCAATTAATTCGGTTTTTCAGTTTTTTCGTTTATTTTATCGATTTTTTCTTAAATATGGGATATACACTGCCAAACACATATTTCGGCGACGACATTTTCAATGTAACACTATCAAACCAATTGCTCTTTGAGAATTCTATCATTTACCAAGATATATTGATGATAATTGAATCAAATAGTGATGAATGTTATGAAATACTTGATTATGGTGGATGTCCATAACTCCTAAAGGAGTAACACCCACTACTCTTCTTCATTAACCTCCCACTACTTCTTACCATTATGGATGTAACTCTCACACCTCCATGATCTTCCCCCATGTTCTCAATAGTTAATACCATGTTTATGGAGTCCCTTTGTATTACTTATATCATCCTATAAATAGAGGGTTTGGGCATCACATTGTACACACTTGAATACATAGAAGAAATAAGATTCTCTCCTCTCTTTCTCTCTACATTGTTGTCTATTTTATTGTTCTATATTGTTACTTTGAGCTAAGTTTTGTAATACGTTATCAACACGAATTGCTATATTCTTATATACTTTCTATAAGAGATAAAAGCCTTCCATGGGAGACAAAATTGCTTTTGCTGCTTTGCCAAGTGATAAGTTGACATTTTATATTGTTGGTAAATTCGAATTATAAGCAGACATGAGGTTAAGTATAATGAAAAATGTCTTGGATGATAATGCAAAGATAAGTTTTTCATTCTTCTAAACCCCACTCACTCTTTTGTAGTTTTGCATAACTTTATGTGCAATTGTCAATTGAAAGGTNTTTTCTTTATGTATCCAGTGAAATAAGTAACTGGAAAGATATGTTTTTATTTACTACATCTCTTATCGGACAAGGATAATATTCTAAGTAAGTCACATTGTATCATTTTACTCCATCTTATGGTGTGGAAATTCGGTACGATTTTTTTAACTTTGGAGCTTAGTTCCATTAGAAACTGTGAAATAATTTATACTTTGGTATAATCCTCATGGCCTTTTCGTTTCACGAAAGTTTATGTGTTTGATCATAATAGTTGTTAAACTAATTAATTCTTTCCTTGTTGTTGTTTACTGCCTTCATTGAATTCTTCATCTAATTATATGAACTAATAACTTTAAAAGCAAAGGCTTAAAATATTAGAAGTAACGTGACTTTGCTGGAACTTGGCCATAGCGATATCATTATGTTCTATAGATAGTTAGCCTATTGGAATATGTAAAGTGTCGAGCAAGATATTCTTGCTTCTTATTAACTTTCTGAAACTTGAATATACTAGTAACAGTACTAGTCACTCTTTATTTTACGAGACAGTATATTCTTCTTGGATTGTTTCTTTCAGCTAATAGTTTTCTATTTCAATAAATATATACATAAATTTTTATATATTTTAATATATAGATGTTTATTATGATGTACTCTATGGCATGACACCTCCCTATTTGTACATGTGTGTAATAAAATAGAAATTAATAACAAGACAGAAAATATAAAGATTAGGTGGTAAAGAAAATCTATTGATCCAGAGTGATGTCCATCATGGTAGAGCTAATCAATGGGTTCAAGGCTCACTTTAGCCTATTATGTCATTTACTGAGGGTAAGACGGTGGGTTCAAGTCCCAACGCACCACGAGAATAAGACACCGGGTTTGAGTCCTGGTGCACCATGATGATAAGAGTTGGGTTTGAGTCCCAACGCATTATAGCCTTACACGCACGCCTTTATATGGGTAAGTCATTGGGTTTGAGTCCTAATGCACCATATTGATGATATAATGATGACTAATGAAAATAATGTATTTTTCATGAAAAAACATGAAGCTTGTCCCACTTGATTTGCTCCATTCTTGTAGTGAATGTGATAGCGGTGCATAATAAATCTAAATGAAGACAAGTGGTTGACTAATGAACGTGGGCGTGCCAAAGACCAAAATAATAATAGTCATCATTATGGTAATTATAAAATGAGAACAATAAGGGTTCTCAAAATAATCCTTCAAAGGTGAAGGAATTGTGTATCAATATGGTCTGTATGAGGCACGCTCAGACGATTATAGACCATTTTATTGAAAGTATGCGACTTGTGATAAGCATTGTAAATGCAGACTCATTCCTGAAGTGAGTGTGAAAATATATATGTGATACAAATTATGCACAAGAATGTATTTATGCATGATTGAATAAATACTACAACTCACATCTACAGGAGGTTTGAGAGAAAGAAAGATCATGAACATTACTATGTGGTTATACGAATATGTCATTGGTCGTGTACATGTGGTACGCCGAAAATATTTTGCCATGCCTTATAAAAATTAATTAAAGGCAAAATTAAAGCAGGAAAAGATTTTGCTTATGATGATTTTGACCATGACAATTATTATGATAAGATAATATTTTCTGTGGAGGAAAAATTCACCACTTGGATGTTGTTTCAAAAGATCTTGTAGTGCAAAATTATTGAGAGCTCCAAAAGAGCGAATTTGTTACTACCCGAATACATAAAATTATTTATGGCATTGGTGGTAGTAAGTCTCAAAAAAAATATTTTGAGTTTCAAATGTATTAGCCAAAGTGGTTGGCATATTGAGACTATAAATGAAAAGAAGATCGATTATCTTCATATTACTATAATATACCGGGTAAATATGA
>NW_017676075.1:0-4515 GCF_001879085.1 Nicotiana attenuata | reverse complement strand
TGGCCAAATGAAAAATATGCAATGAAAATTGACTTCATCTGAAAAATATGAAGTTTGGACGAATAGTCCCAACAGCTGAGAGTATAAAGGCTATATGGAGATATTGAAATATGATTAGTATTATATTGCAAAAAGAATCCTTGATATAGATTTGTTTATTCTAACAAATATTGTCAAGGTTTTGTTGTTTATGCAAATGCAGGCATTTATTGAAGTCCGTTCTTCAAACAATCTATTTGTATGTGAGGAATTGTCATATTATCATTTCACAAGATGTGTGACTTTTCTTTGAAGAGAAGATTCCAATAATAATGAAGAAGCTGATGTTTGCTTATATCAATTGAAAGAAGAATATTGAAGGAGACTGAATAAATCATATATTTTATCAAAGTTCTTTGTCAGACACGATCTTCAACAGAATGATGAAATAGATGTTCAAGAAATTCGTTCAAGTGATAATTTGGCGGAATAGTTCACCAAGGCATTGCCGATCTCAATATTAGAGAAGTTGTTAGACAAGCTTGGAATTCGTCGTGATATTTTCATCAGGGGGAGGCAAATATGTGCTGTACTCTTTTTTCCTTAGCTAAGGTTTTATCTCACTGGGTTTTCCTGGCAAGGTTTTTAACGAGGCAACAAATAAAACGTATTACAGATATGTGTACTCTTTTTCCTTCACTAGGATTTTTTTCTCCATAGGGTTTTTTCCTAGTAAGGTTTTAATGAGGCACATTATCTTTGGACATCCAAGGGGGAGTGTTATGAAATACTTGATTATGGTGGATGTCCATAACTCGTAAGGGAGTAACACCCACTACTCTTCTCCATTAACCTCCCACTACTTCTTACCATTATGGATGTAACTCTCACACCTCCATGATCTTCCCCCATGTTCTCAATAGTTAATACCATGTTTATGGAGTCCCTTTGTATTACCTATATCATCCTATAAATAGAGGGTTTGGGCATCACATTGTACACACTTGAATACATAGAAGAAATAAGATTCTCTCCTCTCTTTCTCTCTACATTGTTGTCTATTTTATTGTTCTATATTGTTACTTTAAGCTAAGTTTTGTAATAATGAATGATTTAAGTACTCAACTAAAAATCGATTATTTTTACCGTGAAATAAATTTTTTTACGTAGCAAAAGAAAACTACCAATCAAACTAGAATGTAAAGGCAAAGAATTAGATTATTATAATAGCAAATGACTAGACTCAAAATACAAACAACTACTATGCACCATAAAATTTTAGAAACTTTATATAAAAATTTACATATACATAGGTGTAATAATAAATTTGAATAGCTACTTCTATAGTCTGCTTGGTTCGGATTTTTCGGTTAGTTTTTTTATTAAAACCAAAACTAAACCAAATTTGATCGGTTTTTAAAATTCAAAACCAAAACCAAACCAAATCTAAAATATATTAATTTTTTTGTTCGATTTTCTGATTTTTATGAACACCCCTAGACAAAAGATTAAAGAAGAACGATGATAGACAAGATAGAAAGTCAAAGTCAAATGCCGATATTTCCAATAATCTTCAGACCATTTTATCTTCAAATATCAAGGCTTATCTCGTTCGTCCATCTGGTTTAAAGAGAAGTTCATCTGGGCCGTTTATTTTGGACACAAAAGGGACACCTGCCAAGCAGAGGCTACCAGGTCCACGATCCTCTTCACTCGTGAGAAGTGTGTAGAAGAAATATATAGATAATATTAATTCATTGTATTCCTTGATGATTCTTTTTGTTTGTTATAGATAGCTGAATAAGGATAGGACACGTGTAGCTACTATAACAGATTTTATTCTCTTGTTTTGTATAAAATCATGTATAGTGATCAGATGAAATATACGATCTAAAAAATCCTTCCAAATTTTCTTTTCTCTGATATATCCGTTATATGAAGATTCTATAGCGATTGCGGCTTTTGGTGCCATGATGAAAGGCATCTTAGTTTCTGCTTCGGCAGGAAATCGTGGTCCAGATATTGGATCACTAGGCAACGGAGCCGCATGGATCATGACTGTTGCATCTGGTACTATAGATCGAACCTTTGCAGGGACTCTGACTCTAGGCAACGGGCAAAAGATACGGGGTTGGAATTTGTTTCCTCTGAGTACATGATAAATGATGAAAAGTGCATATTTTTGAGTATATTTGCATATTAATTCTTGTGTGTGTCGCGGGAGATTACATGATTTTCGAAGTGAAATATACTCATTATGTGTTTCTTATGTGTAGGAATGAGTTTGGATGATAAATGATCAAAAGATGACAATTCGACACAAAAAGAAGAAATTAAAGGAGTGGGAGCTCGTCTACTCTCGTGCGTGGCACGAAGTCGGAGGAGAAAAATTAAGGCACAAAACAGCGAAGCGAAGCAAAGGCACGGAGCGCTTCGCGAAATGGAAGAATTTCAAAAGCTGCATCCCGTCAAAGTCCGCGTCTAGACGCGAAGGCAGACGGGGATCCGCGTCAAAGTCCGCGTCTAGACGCGAAGGCAGACGCGGATTCCAGCTCTCCCATCCGAAGTTGGATTGAAGAATTCCGCCCCTCATCAACCCTAGGTCATATAAATACATCCTAAAACACCACTTTGGAAGAAGAGGCACTACTTTAGGGTTAGACAACACCCTTGGAGGCAAGAACACGCTAGGAGCAAGGCGGGGAATTCTTCTACGAGTTTTTCCTTCCTCTTCCTATTTTTCATTGTTGGTTATGACTTTTAGTATTGTAGTTTTACATGCTATTATGAATATCTAATTTGTTATCTAGGGTTTTGATGGAACCTTTTGTAGGATAAATTCTTGTTATTTTTATATAATTGAGTCGTAGTATTTTCTTTATTTGTTCAACTACGTGTTTGTTGTAGTTAATTGACAGGATCCTCAATTAGCTGTGCCTATTTAGTGTGCATAACTCGGGAGAGAGTGCATATTTAGGTAGTTGTTGAACAACACCACTTCCAAAGTATAAGAGTAGCTGTATATATTGCTAGGGTTCAAGTTTGAACTTTTAATTTGTTTTATTTTTTTTGTAATTTTTTTATAACTGTTGATTTGAGAAACATGGCATCTTGGAATTATGGGAATTTAGGTGTAGATGATTCTACTATTGATCTCCATACATATTGTGATGGAAACCACCCGTGGCAAAATTTTCAAAACGTTCCTAGAGCAAGTTATGTGCACCAACTCAATCTTATTTGTGGAATGTGTGTGATGTGTGTAGTGGTAAAAATGGTCACCTTCATGGTTGTGCTTATATTTCTTATTTTCCCCCAACCCCTTACTATGATGGTTCTACCTTTTCTTGTGAAGTTAATAAGAACGAAGAACCTGGGAATGCGGACCTGAAGGAGATCAAGGATATGCTAAAGTGCCTTCTGGAACAAAACAATGAGAAACAATTGCACATAGAAAGGCAAGAGACAACTATTCGCAAGTTGGAGGCTCAATTGAGTCAAGTGGTTGGAGCTTTTAATGCTCACCAAGCCAATATTGAGGATAGTAGCCAAGAAGAGCATGAATTTGAGGTGTTAATTAGGGAGGTCAGAGTAGAACATCAACAACCTAGCCAACTAGAATTTGAGGATGTCAATGTTGAAGAAGTAATACTAGAGTCAACCAAGGACGTTGAAGATACAAATTTAGTTGACTCTAGTGTGATTGGTGTTGAGGAGGTTAAAAATCTTGAAGTTCATGTATTTGAGCGCGTTGGGCCTCATTCCAAACACTTCTCTACATTATGTTCAGACGGTGAAATGAAAATTCACCCTTATGAGCATAAAAAGGAGTCCAAGGAAGAGGTAGATGAGCCTTATATTTTGGATTTCTCAAGGCCGTCTAGGCAAGGTGACACTCCTCGGTCGAGAGCCAACAAGTGCATAAGATTTTATCTAATTTTTGGCTCGCAAGAAGTTGTACCGCCCCAAGAGCATAATCATAAGCTTGAAGCAAAACTTGGGGTTCAATTCATAACCTCGAGGTGGAGGCAAAAAGTGATTCGCGTCGTGCCGCGACGTTAAATCAAGCGCTTGTTGGGAGGCAACCCAGCTTTATTGCTTTCTTTTATTTTTTTTATTTTTTGTAATTGTATTATTTTTGTAGTGTCAATTTTTTATTTTTTTAGGAGAATGGAAAGCAAAGGTATTGGAAGGATGCAACAGCAAACCAAATGGTTGGAACTAAGTGTGAGGTACCCGTACGAAGGACCAAGCTAGGGAGAAGTCTGAGTACCCCATGAGTTGTAGTGCTTCGGCCTTTGGCCTACCAGGGAGTCTCTTTTACCCTTTTTATTAGTTATGGTGTGCATTGGGGACAATGCACAATTTTAAGTGTGGGGTGATGAGATTGTCTGGGTGACTTTTCATGCTACTTTAGCTGTATTAGTTTAATTAAATAGTATTTTCTTTTAAAAGATTGGACTTTTCCCGACGATGGATCTATTAGACAATTTTCTTGAGGGATTTAAGTCTAAAGCAAGAAAAAAAAGATTT
This sequence comes from Nicotiana attenuata, assembly GCF_001879085.1. Lineage (NCBI taxonomy): Eukaryota > Viridiplantae > Streptophyta > Magnoliopsida > Solanales > Solanaceae > Nicotiana > Nicotiana attenuata. The sequence goes on along the minus strand of NW_017676075.1, from coordinate 3 downwards.
TCT
>NW_017676074.1:10883-52587 GCF_001879085.1 Nicotiana attenuata | reverse complement strand
ACCATAACAAGAGTCCCGACAAGGGATCAATAAGGTCTACACTATCCCGGCAATGAATTCGACAACATAGGTAATTACGTCCCGGCAAGGGAGAAACAGCGATAACCTAACTTGTTACAACACCTAACTACCTCAACTATGACAAAACTTGTTACAAAACCTAACTACCTCAACTATAACCAAACATGTTACAACACCTAACTACCTCAACTATAGCCAAACTTGTTACAACACCTAACCACCTCAGCTATAACCATAATACTTACCCAACACAAAGAATCATCAACCTAAACATCTGTATCAATTAAGAACACCATGCAAGGGAACCACAACTCAACAATAGCCCGGCAAAGGGGCAACATAATGATCGCTTCTCTTTCTCACTTTTACTTCACAATTCACTTCACAACTCGAGCCAATGCTCCTCGAAGTTCTTAGATCACAATTCTTTCACATGCTCTTTATATCATATAGAAGTCATCAATTAATCATGGGAGATACAACAAAATAAAATATTCGCAATATAAAGACTCACGGTCATGCTAGACACCAATGTATAGATACTCGTCACCATGCCTATACATCGCACTCGACATTTAGCAAGTAGCAAATAAGACTTAACACCTATTCCCTCAAGCTAAGGTTAGACCAAACACTTACCTCAAACTTCCAAGGCCAAGTCAATCCACAACAACCGCTGTCCCTCTCGAATTCGGCTCCAAATCAATCAAATCTATACAATAATGACTTCATAACATCAATATAGGCTAAACAAATCAAACCCAATGCCTAATTATAGCTTTTCCATCATTCTTCCCAAAATCCCAAAAATTGACCCCGGGCCCGCTTGGTCAAAACATGAGGTTCGGACCAAATTCATATCACCCATTCCCCCACGGGCCCGAATATATAATTTGTTTCCAAATTCGACCCCAAAACGAGGTCTAAATCAAGAAAAGTAAAAGCCCTAACTCTACCCATTTCCCCCCAATTTCTACCCTAAATTACATGTTCTAGGCTTAGGAATTCAATAGATATTGATGGAAAATGAAGAAAACAAGTTGAAATTTACTAACCCAAGAAGTGTTGGTGAATGAGAGCTTCAATGGACGCCCAAGGACCTTGGAGAAGAAGGAGTTTGTGATATGATATGAAAATCCCGTCACTGTTCTGTTTTCGAATTCAAAATATAACTAGGCGAAATTGCCCTTCGCGTTCGCGGAAGGAGGGTCGCGTTCGCGAAGGGTAAACTTGGCAGGGGCATCGTGAACACGGAAAGGGAAACGCGAACGCCTAGAAGGAAATGCTGGGGGTCCAGGAATTGGTCTATGCGAACGCGTGGGTACTGATGCGAACGCGAAGAAGGGACTTACAAAGCTACGCGAACGCGAAGACATTATTGCGAACGCGAAGAGTAAAATTAGGCTAAGTCCCTCAGGGCCTAACTCTATGCGAACGCGAGGTCAAGGTGCGAACGCGATGAAGGAAAAGTTTAAAGCTTCGCGAACGCGGAAGAGGCGTCGCGAACGCGAAGAAGAAGTTGCCTGCAACAGCTGAAGCCAATTTCTGCAATTTTCCTAAGTTTGAAATCACTCCGAAACACCTCCGAAACACTCCCGAGCCCTCGGGGCTCCTAACCCATCACATGCACTAACTCAATCAACATCCTACGAACTTAACTGTGCGATCAAATCGCCAAAATAACATCAAAACAACGAATCAAACCTCAAAATCACTAGTTTTTCTTCAAACTTCATAAACTTTCAAATTTAGAGTTTTAAGTCCGAAACACGTCAAACGACGTCCAATTTCAACCAAACTTCACAGAAATATCTTAAACCACATATAAGACCTGTACCGGGTGCCGGAACCAAAATACGGGCCCGATACCAACACGTTCTAACCAATTTTCATTTCAATTTTCTTTATAAATTTTAGAAAAACAATTTTACTCAAAAATTCATTTATCGCGCTTTGGACCTCGGAATTCGATTGCGGGCATACGCCCAAGTCCCATATTTTCCTACGGACCCTCCGGGACCGTCAAATCACGGGTCCGGGTCCGTTTACCCAAAATGTTGACCGGAATCAAATTTATCATTTTTTTAATATCAAATTTTAGCATTTTTCATAGAATTTCATATTTAAGCTTTCCGGCTACGCGCCCGGACTGTGCATGCAAATTGAGGCGAATAAAAAAATGAGGTTTTCAAGTCCTCGGAAGTATGGAATGGGTAAGAAAACAGGTGATGACCCTTTTGGGTCGACACAAATATGAAATTGCAAATACTAAAAGTTAATACAAGTAAGTTATTATCAAACCAAATATAGACAATACCACATGCCAACTGCTGGATAGCACATGTAACATCAAGGCATAAAAATATTCAAATTGCTGGAGACCTGCGAATGCTGTAGCAGGTTTACCTTGAGTCTCCACCGCGATAACACTCACGGCAACTATCAATCCACCTGGATCTGTACACAAAAATATACAGAAGTTTAGTATCAACACAACCGACCCCATGTGCTGGTAAGTGTCTAGCCTAACCTCGGCGAAGTAGTGACGAGGCTAGGACCATGCTACCAAATAAACCTATGCAATATAGCATACAAAATAATAGGAAGCAGATAATAATGGGGGCAACAATGATCAACCAGTGATATAATTAGCAGGCAACGAGAACATCATAAATATTTCTCAACAAATAATAAATACACGAGCAATCAATTAATCAAGTCCTTCAAATATAAATCTTTCGCCTATGAATCCTTCAAGTAATTATCTCTAAGATAATATGCTTTTCAATAAATATATCTCTAATATACTTCGTTTCGAGTAAAGGTCACCTTGTGACGCCTCATTTCAAAATCATAAATAATATAGATCTCAGCCCACTTTCATTTTCACGGCACCTCGTGCCTATGTTTATATCACAATCGCACGGACAACTCACGTGCCATTTAAATAACACCATAATAATTTCCCCGGCACCTTGTGCCCACATATTTCTGTCTCACATTGCACAATAATATTCTCATATTACTCAGTTCATAGGTTCCATACCCAATACAATTAAGAATGTTCAAGGAGCCTCATTCACTTAACATAAAGTAGAGTACAACTCCCAACTCAATTAGGATATCAACAAGAAAAGATGAAGTTATTTTTAGAAATCATTTGATAAAGAAAATACCCTTTTCAATTAAAGTACAATATCGGATGAATCATTACCTTTAATACGAGAAATCAATAAATCAAAATATAGTAGAAATTCCTTTTTAAGTAAAGTACAACCTCAAACGGTTTAAGAAAAATTTAGTTGAGAAATCCATTGAGTTAAAAATGTAACAATTGTTGAAATTTGAAGTATTGAAAGCTATATATAAATGCGGTGAGGTATTGAAAACAATACGGGTTCCAACACAAAAGGATCACAGCAGTAAGGAAAACTTTGAACCGTTAAAACACTTGAATTGATAAAAATAATTAAACACAGCAAACAGAAAGTGCACAGCCTAACCCTTCGTACTTTTACTCACTTTCTCACCATAAGAATTAAAATTCACTTTTATTCTTTCTTGTTGCGGCGTGCAACCCGATCCCAACCATATATTACTGTTGCGGCGTGCAACCCGATCCAACCATCTAATATTGTTGCGGCATGCAACCCGATCCATTTAATATTGTTGCGGCGTGCAACCCGATCCATTTAATATTGTTGCGGCGGGCAACCCGATCCATTTAATATTGTTGCGGCGTGCAACCTGATCCATTTAATATTGTTGCCAACACTAATCACAAAAGAATCTCGGCAAGGAAACAATAAAGAAACAACCATATCCCGGCAAGGGAGACAATATCATAGACAATAACATCCCGGCAAGGGAGACAATATCATAAACAATAACTCCCGGCAAGGGAGACAATATCATAAACAATAACATCCCGGCAAGGGAGCAAATATCATAAACAATAACATCCCGGCAAGGGAGACAATATCATAAACAATAACATCCCGGCAAGGGAACAATAGTATAACAATAATATCCCGGCAAGGGAAACAATATAATAAGCAATAACGTCCCGGCAAGGGAACCAACAGTAGGGATTAAATATGTCCTGGCAAAGGAATCAGCTATAACCAAACTTGTACCGATAATTAACATCACAATGACACCTCAACTTGAGTCAACGCTCTACCATGTTCAACAATTAAATTCTCAACTTGAGCCAATGCTCTACCATGTTCAATTAACAATAATACTTCCACAAGTCATATTCCCCAATAGAATTTATCATATAGAGCATATACAATTGTCACGGCCCCAGTTCGCCCTCCGTGAACATGTCGTGATGGCACCTAGTCCCTACGACTAGGTAAACCTAACCATGCGGAAATAACATAACTTACGGAAATAAATAATTAAACTAAACAAACTAGAAGGATAACTGTATATAAATGCCGCCCGGCATATACAACCCAATGCGGAAGTCTACAATATCATCCCAAAACCCGAAAACTCACGGGAACACAAGCTAGAAGAACTACTGTAAATGCTCTAATCTCCAGAATGTCTAAAGCAAAAGTACGAAAGGAAAAGCTAACTGCTAAAGCTAGAATAAGATAGAGACTCCTGGTCTGCGGACGCGGCAGATGTACCTCGAAGTCTCTACTAGATCTCTCCGCCTCGAGAGTGGTACGCCTGGGTAGAGCTACCTGGATCTGCACATGAAAAACATGCACAGAAAGGGCATGAGTACACCACAACGGTACTCAGTAAGTGCCAAGCCTAACCTCGGTTAGGTAGTGACGAGGAAGGTCAGGGCCCTACTGAGGTTAAACAATATAATATGAATTAACAGTATGAAAACAGGCAGTAACAATACGTATAGTAATGGAATAAGACAGGCTAAACAAAGCAATAACAATTTCACAAGGAACGGAGTAAACACGAAATATGTACAGCTCAATACCAATGGTAACAATGAGGACCTCCTAGGATACCGTCCTGTAGTCCTTTTCTCAACTGTCCAGTGGATCTCCTGGGATACCATCCCGTAGTCCATCATATATATATATATCCGAAGGATCTCCCGGGATACCGTCCCGTAGTCCAACTATCAATGTGCATGGGGATCTATCGGGAATCTAACCCGCAGTCCTAAAGTAAACAAACAAGGGGGGGCTACCGGAAATCCCACATCCGTAGTCCCAATGTAAATACGCAGCCACAACAAGAAAATATTCGGAACTAGAGTACAAAAAGTACAAGGCAACAAGTAGTTCTAGCCTAACATGTTTCACGTAGTACAATCAAGGCAACTTAAGCAATTAGTTAATTTAAGTCAGCTAAGCATGCTTTTCTAAACTAACACATGCTATAATTGCAAGTAGAATAAAGCAGGTAAGAAAGAAACTCAGTCTAAATATTTAAAGTAAAACCGGACTTTCAACAATTAGCTCAAGTACGCGGTCGTCACCTCATGTACAAGGCATTCAATTACCAAATATCATATCCTAAGGGGAAAGGTCCCCCACACAAGGTTAGACAAGCCACTTACCTCAAACCGGCTTCAAAATCAACTCGAAACCACACCTTTGCCACGAGTATCCGACTCCAATTGGCCTAAATCTATTCATTTCAATTACATCTCGTAAATAACATCTCAAGCAACTGATTCCACTATGTAGTTTAAAGCTAAGACGTGAGTTTAGGTAAAATGACCAAAATGCCCCTCAGGCCAACGTGGTCAAAACACGAGGTTCGAACCAAAACCCGGTTACCCATTCCCCCACGAGCCCAAATATGTAATTTGTTTTGAAATCACACCTCAAATTGATGTCCAAATTCCCAATTTTAGCAAAGCCTAGGTTCTATCCAACATACCCAAATTTCCCCATTAAAATCTTTGATTTGAAGTTGAAATTATGTTAAAAGATGCTAAGGAGTGAAGAAAATGAGTTAGAAGTCACTTACCAATCGTTTTGAAGAAGAAGAATCGTTGGGAAAATCGCCTCTTATGTTTTGGGTTTTTGAAAAGTGAAAAATGACTGAAATTCCCGTTTATTTATACCCTTCGGAAGTCCCCTGCGCGGACCGCGCAAAAAGGGACCGCGGCCGCACTGACCTACTCAAAGACCTGCTGATCTCTGAAGTTCCCACCGCGAACCGCGCAAAGGCGACCGCGGCCGCACAGCACCAACCACGGACCGCGCAAAGGCGACCGCGGCCGCGCTGGCCCCTCCGCGGCCGCACGCGATTTCTCGCGGACCGCGCTGAAGGGTTCAGAGTCTGCAACATTTTCCTGAACCTGCAACATCTGGTATTTTAAGCCTAAGGCATCCCGGAACCTACTCGAAACTCACCCGAGCCCTTGGGGCTCCAAACCAAACATACACACCACCTCAAATACATGTTATGGACTCATCTGTGCGATCAAATCGCCAAAATAACATCATATACATCAAATCAAGCCTCAAAGCTCATGGTTTCTTCCAAATTTTTCATAGAATATCAATTCCCATTTTAAGTCCGAAACACGTCGAACTACGTCCGTTCTCAACCGAACTTTACAGAAAGTGCTTAAATCATATATAAGACTTGTACCGGACGCTGGAACCACAATACGGTCCCAATACCATAGTCTTCTAATAAATTTTTCGTTTCCAATTTCATTAATTATTTCCAAAAACAATTTCACACAAAAATTCATTTCTCGGACTTGGGACCTCGGAATTTGATTCCGGGCATATGCCCAAGTCCCATATTTCCCTACGGACCCTCGGGGACCATCAAATCACGTGTCCGGGTCCGTTTACCCTAAATGTTGACCGAAGTCAAACTTAGTCATTTTAATATAAAAATTTAGCATTTTTCTCACATAATTCATATTTAAGTTTTCTGGCTATGCGCCCGGACTGCGCACGCAAATTGAGGTGACCCTAGTGAGGTTTTCAAGGCCTCAGAAGTACGGAATGGGTAAGAAAACAAGTGATGACCCCTTTGGGTCGTCACATCCTCCACCACTAAAACAACCCTTCGTCCTCGAACGGACAAAAGAAAGAAGTACCTGAGTCGGGAAAGAGATGAGGGTAACGGCTCAGCATATCAGACTCGGACTCCCAGGTCGATGCCTCAGGAGGCTGACCTCTCCACTGGACACGAACAGAAGGGAAACTCTTGGACCTCAACTGACGAACCTGGCGGTCTAGAATAGCTACCGGCTCCTCCTCATAAGACAAGTCCTTGTCCAACTGGACAGTGCAGAAATCTAACACGTGGGCTGGAACACCGTGATACCTCTGGAGCATGGATACATGAAAAACTAGATGCACGGTGGATAAGCTAGGCGGCAATGCAAGTCTATAAGCCACCTGTCCCACTCGATCAAGAATCTCAAACGGACCAATGAACATAGGGCTAAGCTTGCCCTTCTTCCCAAATCTCATCACACCCTTCATAGGCGATACTCGGAGCAATACCCGCTCACCAACCATAAATGCTACATCTCGAACCTTGCTATCTGCATAACTCTTCTGCCTAGACTGAGCTGAACGAAGCCTATCGTGGATGATCTTGACCTTGTCCAAGGCCTCCTGAACCAAATCCGTACCTAACCATCGAGCTTCCCCCGGCTCAAACAATCCAACTGGTGATCTATACCTCCTACCATATAAAGCCACATATGGCGCCATCTGGATGCTGGACTGATAACTGTTGTTGTACGCAAACTCCGCCAATGGCAAGAACTGATCCCAAGACCCTCCAAACTCAATCACACACGCACGGAGCATATCCTCAAGAATCTGAATAGTGCGCTCGGAGTGTCCGTTCGTCTGGGGGTGAAATGCCGTGCTTAACTCCACCCGAGTACCTAGCTCCTGCTGCACGACTCTCCAGAACCGCGATGTGAACTGAGTACCTCTATCTGAAATAATAGAGACTGGAATACCATACAGACGGACGATCTCCCAGATATAAATCTCCGCCAACCACTCCGATGAATAAGTGGTACACTGAGGAATAAATTGAGTGGAATTGGTCAGCCGATCCACAATAACCCAAATGGCATCAAACTTCCTCAGGGTCCGTGTCAGTCCAGATACAAAGTCCATGGTGTTGCGCTCCCATTTCCACTCCGGAATCTCTATCTGCTGAAGCAACCCACCCGGTCGCTGGTGCTCATACTTCACCTGCTGGCAGTTGAGGCATCTAGACACATACCCAACTATATCTTTCTTCATCCACCTCCACCAATAGTGCTGCCTCAAGTCCTGATACATCTTCGCGGCACCCAGATGGATGGAATACCGATAACCATGGGCCTCTGCTAAAATCAACTCTTGGAGTTCATCAACATTGGGCACACAAATCCGGCTCTGCATCCTCAATACCCCGTCATCTCCGATGGTCACATCTCTGGCATCACTACGCTGGACCTTGTCCTTAAGGACAAGCAAATAAGGTTCATCATACTGCCGCTCCCTGATACGATCAAATAGGGAAGATCGGGAAACTACACAAGCTAGAACCCGACTGGGCTCCGAAAGGTCCAATCTCACAAACTGGCTGGCTAAGGCCTGAACATCCATCGCCATGGGCCTCTCTAAAGCTGTAAATATGCCAAACTCCCCAAACTCTCCGCCCGGCGACTCAAAGCATCTGCCACCACATTGGCCTTGCCCGGGTGATACAAAATAGTAATATCATAGTCCTTCAACAATTCTAACCATCTCCTCTGGCGCAAATTTAGATCCTTTTGCTTGAACAAGTGCTGCAAACTCCGGTGGTCAGTATAGATCTCACAAGGCACACCATACAAATAATGACGCCAGATCTTCAAGGCATGAACAATAGCAGCTAACTCAAGGTCGTGGACAGGGTAGTTCTTCTCATGTATCTTCAACTGTCTGGACGCGTAGGCAATCACTCTAGCGTCCTGCATCAACACCGCTCCAAGGCCAACCCGTGAGGCATCACAATAAACTGTATAGGACCCCGAACTAGTAGGCAATATCAAAATAGGGGCCGTCGTCAAAGCTTTCTTGAGCTTCTGAAAGCTCGCCTCACACTCCTCTTTCCACTGAAATGGGGCACCCTTCTGGGTCAATCTAGTCATAGGAGCCGCAATCGATGAAAATCCCTCCACGAAACAACGGTAGTAGCCCGCCCAACCAAGGAAACTGCGAATCTCTGTAGCTGAGGACGGCCTAGGCCAACTATGCACGACCTCTATCTTCCTCGGATCCACCCGAATGCCCTCACTCGAAATTACGTGGCCTAAGAATGCCACCGAACTCACATTTTGAGAACTTTGCATATAACTTATTCTCTCTCAGGGTCTGAAGCACGGTCCTCAGGTGCTGCTCATGATCTTCCCGACTCCGGGAATACACCAGAATATCATCAATAAAAACAATAACAAACGAGTCGAGATATGGCCTGAACACACTGTGCATCCAATGCATGAAAGCTGCTGGGGCATTGGTCAGCCCAAATGACATAACAAGGAACTCGTAATGACCATACCGAGTCCTGAAGGCAGACTTCGGGATATCTGGCTCCCGAATCTTCAACTGATGGTAACCTGAGCGCAAGTCAATCTTAAAAAACACCTGTGCGCCCTGAAGATGGTCAAATAGATCATCAATGCGAGGCAAAGGATAACGGTTCTTCACTGTAACTTTGTTCAACTGGCGATAATCAATACACATACACATGGAACCATCCTTTTTCTTCACAAATAAGACAGGAGCACCCTACGGTGAAACACTGGGGTGAATGAAACCCTTATCAAGCAATTCCTGCAACTGATCCTTCAACTCCTTCAACTTAGGAGGAGCCATACGATACGGAGGAATGGAAATGGGATGAGTGCCCGGCAACAAATCGATGCCAAAGTCAATGTCTCTATCGGGCGGCATGCCCGGAAGATCAGCTGGAAACACATCGGGATAATCCCGTACCACTGGGACTGAATCAACAGAAGGGGTATCAGCATTGACATCTCTCACATAAGCTAAATACGCGGCACACCCCTTCTCAACCATACGCTGAGCTTTTAGAAAAGAGATAACTCTACTGGGAGTGTGATCTAAAGTACCACTCCACTCAATACGCGGAATACCTGGCATAGCTAGCATCACGGTCTTGGCGTGACAATCAAAAATAGCAAAATGGGGCGACAACCAGTCCATGCCCAAGATAATGTCAAAATCAACCATATCGAGTAACAATAAACCCGCTCTGGTCTCAAAACCACGAATAGTAACCAAACATGACCGATAAATGCGGTCCACAACAAGATAATCTCCCACAGGAGTAGAAACATACACGGGGGCACTCAAAGAATCCTGAGGCTTACCCAAATGCAGAGTAAAATAAGAACACACAATAAGTAGAGTCCGAATCGAATAGAACTGATGCCTCTCTGTGATAGACCAGTATAATACCTGTAATGACGGAGTCGGAGGCAACAGCCTCGGTACGAGCAGGAATAGCATAATACTCGTACGCCNGGTCTTCACTGTAACCTTGTTCAACTGGCGATAATCAATACACATACGCATGGAACCATACGTTTTTCTTCTACAAATAAGACAGGAGCACCCCACGGTGAAACACTGGGGCGGATGAAACCCTTATCAAGAAATTCCTACAACTGATCCTTCAACTCTTTCAACTCAGGAGGAGCCATACGATACGGAGGAATGGAAATGGGATGAGTGCCCGACAACAAATCGATGCCAAAGTCAATATCTCTATCGGGCGGCATGCCCGGAAGATCAGCTGGAAACACATCGGGATAATCCCGTACCACTGGGATTGAATCAACAGAAGGGGTATCAGCACTGACATCTCTCACATAAGCTAAATACGCGACATACCCCTTCTCAACCATACGCCGAGCTTTCAGAAAAGAGATAACTCTACTGGGAGTGTGATCTAGAGTACCACTCCACTCAATACGCGGAATACCTGGCATAGCCAGCGTCACGGTCTTGGCGTGACAATTAAGAATAGCAAAATGGTGCGACAACGAGTCCATGCCCAAGATAATTTCAAAATCAACCATACCGAGTAACAATAAATCCGCTCTGGTCTCAAAACCACGAATAGTAACCAAATATGACCGATAAACACGATCCACAACAAGAGAATCCCCCACAGGAGTAGAAACATACATGGGGGCACTCAAAGAATACCGAGGCATACCCAAATGCGGAGCAAAGTAAGAAGACACATAAGAATAAGTAGAGCTCGGATCGAATTGAACCGATGCCTCTCTGTGACAGACCAGTATAATACCTGTAATGACGGAGTCGGAGGAAACAGCCTCGGTACGAGCAGGAATAGCATAATATCTGGCCCAGCCCCTCTCTCGAGGGCGACCTATATCTCCCCAACCTCCGCCCCTAGCCGGCTGGGAAGATGGGGTAGCAGCTGGAGCTGTGACCATGGCCTGAGAACTCTGAGGAGCACGCTGTGGCTGAGCAGTCTGTGAAGATGCACCCCTACCAAGTCTGGGGCAGTCCCTAACCATAGGGCGTGTATCACCACACTCGAAACAAGCTCTGGGAGGACGCAGTGGCTGCGACTGACTAGAGCCAGTTCTGCTGGACTGACCTTTAGAAGCACCCCGCGCAGGAGGCACGCTAGAAACTGGAGGTGCATAGTAAGGCTCCTGAGGTGTAGGCGGAGCTGGAGCACTGCTGGCTGCTGGAAGAGCTGAATGAACGGGGCGACCCGCATAACCTCTACCATAACGACCTGCCGCTGGGGTACAGGCACCAAAGTAGTGACCCGACTCTCGAGACCTCTTGGCCTCCCTCTCCCCTCGCTCCCTGGCGAGCATACCCTCAATCCTCCTAGCAATGCTCACTACCTGCTGATAAGGAATGTCCATCTCCAGCTCTCGAGCCATGCTAGATCTGATGGGTGGGATAAGACCCTTAATGAACCTACAAACTCTGTCACGAACTGTAGCAACCAAGGCCGGTGCATGTCTGGCCAACCTGGTATAGCGGATAGCATACTCTAAACGGTCATAGCACCTTGGCGCAAATGCTCAAACTCTGCGCGCCATGCGTCCCTGAGACTCTGGGGGACAAACTCTCTCATGAACATATCTGAGAACTGGGTCCAGGTCAGTGAGGCAGCCTCGGCTGGACTGTCTATCTCATAGGTGCGCCACAAATCATAGGCGGCTCCCCGAAGCTGGAAGGCAGTGAATGAAACCCCGTTGGACTCTACTATGCCCATAGTGCGAAGAATGCGGTGACACTCCTCTAGAAATCCCAAGGCATCGTCTGATGCTAATCCACTGAATACTGGGGGATCGTACTTCTTGAACCTCTCAAGTCTCCGCTGCTCGTCCTTGGGATGAACTGGCGCTGCAGGCGGTGGGGAAATAATCTCGGGAGCCTGCTCAACATGCACTCGCTGCTTAGGAGTGCGGACGGCGGGAGTCTATGCTCCTCCCCCGGCCTGGGATGTGGCTGCAGCAAGGGGAAGCAACCCTGCCTGAGCCAAGGTGGTGTACATACTCATGAACTGAGCCAAAGTCTCTTGAAGAGCTGGAGTAGTAGTGGCGGTAGTAGGTGTGCCAGGTGCCTGGGCTCTGGCTGGATCTGCTGGTGGTGCCTCGGCGGCAGCTCGCGCAGGTGCTCTGGTTGCACCACGTGCGCGTCCTCGACCTCTACCCCGGCCCCAGCCTCTGACGGCTGCAGTAGGGGGCGCGGGTGCCTGATCATCCCGAGTAGCGCGTGTCCTCATCATCTGTGAGAGAATAGAAGACAGAAGTTTAGAATTGTGATGTCAAAATATCGCACGACGAGGAAATCAAATGAAGTGGAAATTTTCCTAACAGTTACATAGCCACTCGTAGATAAGTACAGACGTCTCCGTACCGATCAACAAGACTCTAATAAACCGGCCTGTGTTCCGTGACTCCTATGAACCTAGAGCTCTGATACCAACTTGTCACGACCCCAGTTCGCCCTCCGTGAACATGTCGTGATGGCACCTAGTCCCTACGGCTAGGTAAGCCTAACCGTGCGGAAATAACATAACTTACGGAAACAAATAATTAAACTAAACAAACTAGAAGGATAACTATATATAAATGCCTCCCGGCATATACAACCCAATAATGCGGAAGTCTACAATATCATCCCAAAATCCAGAAACTCACGGGAACACAAGCTAGAAGGAGTACTGTAAATGCTCTAATCTCCAGAATGTCTAAAGCAAAAGTACGAAAGGAAAAGCTAACTGCTAAAGCTAGAATAAGATAGAGACTCCTATTCTGCGGACGCGGCAGATGTACCTCGAAGTCTCTGCTAGATCTCTCCGTCTCGAGAGTGGTACGCCTGGGTAGAGCTACCTGGATCTGCACATGAAAAACATGCGCAGAAAGGGCATGAGTACACCACAGCGGTACTCATAAGAGCCAAGCCTAACCTCGGTTGGGTAGTGACGAGGAAGGTCAGGGCCCTACTGAGGTTAAACAATATAATATGAATTAACAGTATGAAAACAGGCAGTAACAATGAGTACAGTAANATCTCAGCCCACTTTCATTTTCACGGCACCTCGTGCCTATGTTTATATCACAATCGCACGGACAACTCACGTGCCATTTAAATAACACCATAATAATTTCCCCGGCACCTTGTGCCCACATGTTTCTGTCTCACATTGCACAATAATAATCTCATATTACTCAATTCATAGGTTCCATACCCAATACAATTAAGAATGTTCAAGGAGCCTCATTCACTTAACATAAAGTAGAGTACAACTCCCAACTCAATTAGGATATCAACAAGAAAAGATGAAGTTATTTTTAGAAATCATTTGATAAAGAAAATACCCTTTTCAATTAAAGTACAATATCAAATGAATCATGACCTTTAATATGAGAAATCAATAAATCAAAATATAGTAGAAATTCCTTTTTATGTAAAGTACAACCTCAAACGGTTTAAGAAAAATTTAGTTGAGAAATCCATTGAGTTAAAAATGTAACAATTGTTGAAATTTGAAGTATTGAAAGCTATATATAAATGCGGTGAGGTATTGAAAACAATACGGGTTCCAACACAAAAGGATCACAGCAGTAAGGAAAACTTTGAACCGTTAAAACACTTGAATTGATAAAAATAATTAAACACAGCAAACAGAAAGTGCACAGCCTAACCCTTCGTACTTTTACTCACTTTCTCACCATAAGAATTAAAATTCACTTTTATTCTTTCTTGTTGCGGCGTGCAACCCGATCCCAACCATATATTACTGTTGCGGCGTGCAACCCGATCCAACCATCTAATATTGTTGCGGCATGCAACCCGATCCATTTAATATTGTTGCGGCGTGCAACCCGATCCATTTAATATTGTTGCGGCGGGCAACCCGATCCATTTAATATTGTTGCGGCGTGCAACCTGATCCATTTAATATTGTTGCCAACACTAATCACAAAAGAATCTCGGCAAGGAAACAATAAAGAAACAACCATATCCCGGCAAGGGAGACAATATCATAGACAATAACATCCCGGCAAGGGAGACAATATCATAAACAATAACTCCCGGCAAGGGAGACAATATCATAAACAATAACATCCCGGCAAGGGAGCAAATATCATAAACAATAACATCCCGGCAAGGGAGACAATATCATAAACAATAACATCCCGGCAAGGGAACAATAGTATAACAATAATATCCCGGCAAGGGAAACAATATAATAAGCAATAACGTCCCGGCAAGGGAACCAACAGTAGGGATTAAATATGTCCTGGCAAAGGAATCAGCTATAACCAAACTTGTACCGATAATTAACATCACAATGACACCTCAACTTGAGTCAACGCTCTACCATGTTCAACAATTAAATTCTCAACTTGAGCCAATGCTCTACCATGTTCAATTAACAATAATACTTCCACAAGTCATATTCCCCAATAGAATTTATCATATAGAGCATATACAATTGTCACGGCCCCAGTTCGCCCTCCGTGAACATGTCGTGATGGCACCTAGTCCCTACGACTAGGTAAACCTAACCATGCGGAAATAACATAACTTACGGAAATAAATAATTAAACTAAACAAACTAGAAGGATAACTGTATATAAATGCCGCCCGGCATATACAACCCAATGCGGAAGTCTACAATATCATCCCAAAACCCGAAAACTCACGGGAACACAAGCTAGAAGAACTACTGTAAATGCTCTAATCTCCAGAATGTCTAAAGCAAAAGTACGAAAGGAAAAGCTAACTGCTAAAGCTAGAATAAGATAGAGACTCCTGGTCTGCGGACGCGGCAGATGTACCTCGAAGTCTCTACTAGATCTCTCCGCCTCGAGAGTGGTACGCCTGGGTAGAGCTACCTGGATCTGCACATGAAAAACATGCACAGAAAGGGCATGAGTACACCACAACGGTACTCAGTAAGTGCCAAGCCTAACCTCGGTTAGGTAGTGACGAGGAAGGTCAGGGCCCTACTGAGGTTAAACAATATAATATGAATTAACAGTATGAAAACAGGCAGTAACAATACGTATAGTAATGGAATAAGACAGGCTAAACAAAGCAATAACAATTTCACAAGGAACGGAGTAAACACGAAATATGTACAGCTCAATACCAATGGTAACAATGAGGACCTCCTAGGATACCGTCCTGTAGTCCTTTTCTCAACTGTCCAGTGGATCTCCTGGGATACCATCCCGTAGTCCATCATATATATATATATCCGAAGGATCTCCCGGGATACCGTCCCGTAGTCCAACTATCAATGTGCAGGGGGATCTATCGGAAATCTAACCCGCAATCCCAAAGTAAACAACTAAGGGGGGGAGCTACTGGAAATCCCACATCTGTAGTCCCAATGTAAATACGTAGCCACAACAAGAAAATATTCGGAACTAGAGTACAAAAAGTACAAGGCAACAAGTAGTTCTAGCCTAACATGCTTCACGTAGTACAATCAAGGTAACTCAAGCAATTAGGCAATTTAAGTCAGCTAAGCATGCTTTTCTAAACTAACACATGCTATAATTGCAAGTAGAATAAAGCAGGTAAGAAAGAAACTCAGTCTAAATATTTAAAGTAAAACCGGACTTTCAACAATTAGCTCAAGTACGTGCTCGTTACCTCACGTACAAGGCATTCAATTACCAAATATCATATCCTAAGGGGAAAGGTCCCCCAAACAAGGTTAGACAAGCCACTTACCTCAAACCAGCTCCAAAATCAACTCGAAACCACACCTTTGCCACGAGTATCCGACTCCAAATGGCCCAAATCTATTCATTTCAATTACATCTTGTAGACGCGAGTTTAGGTAAAATGACCAAAACGCCCCTCAGGCCAACATGGTCAAAACCCGAGGTTCGAACCAAAACCCGGTTACCCATTCCCCCACGAACCCAAATATGTAATTTGTTTTGAAATCGGACCTCAAATTGAAGTCCAAATTCCCAATTTTAGCAAAGCTTAGGTTCTACCCAACATACCCAAATTTCCCCATTAAAATCTTTGATTTGAAGTTGAAATTATGTTAAAGGATGTTAAGGAGTGAAGAAAATGAGTTAGAAGTCACTTACCAATCGTTTTGAAGAAGAAGAATCGTTGGGAAAATCGCCTCTTATGTTTTGGGTTTTTGAAAAGTGAGAAATGACTGAAATTCCCGTTTATTTATACCCTTCGGAAGTCCCCTGCGCGGACCACGCAAAAAGGGACCGTGGCCGCGCTGACCTACTCGAAGACCTGCTGATCTCTGAAGTTCCCACCGCGAACCGCGCAAAGGCGACCGCGGCCGCACAGCACCAACCACGGACCGCGCAAAGGCGACCGCGGCCGCGCTGGCCCCTCCGCGGCCGCACGCGATTTCTCGCGGACCGCGCTGAAGGGTTCAGAGTCTGCAACATTTTCCTGAACCTGCAACATCTGGTATTTTAAGCCTAAGGCATCCCGGAACCTACTCGAAACTCACCCGAGCCCTTGGGGCTCCAAACCAAACATACACACCACCTCAAATACATGCTATGGACTCATCTGTGCGATCAAATCGCCAAAATAACATCATATACATCAAATCAAGCCTCAAAGCTCATGGTTTCTTCCAATTTTTTCATAGAATATCAAATTCCCATTTTAAGTCCGAAACACGTCGAACGACGTCCGTTCTCAATCGAACTTTACAGAAAGTGCTTAAATCATATACAAGACTTGTACCGGGCGCCGGAACCACAATACGGTCCCGATACCATAGTCTTCTAATAAATTTTTCGTTTCCAATTTCATTAATTATTTCAAAAAACAATTTCACAAAAAAATTCATTTCTCGGACTTGGGACCTCAGAATTTGATTCCGGGCATACGCCCAAGTCCCATATTTCCCTACGGACCCTGCGGGATCGTCAAATTACGGGTCCGGGTCCGTTTACCCAAAATGTTGACCGAAGTCAAACTTAGTCATTTTAATATCAAAATTTAGCGTTTTTCTCACAGAATTCATATTTAAGTTTTTCAGCTACGCGCCCGGACTGTGCACGCAAATCAAGGCGACCCTAGATGAGGTTTTCAAGGCCTCAGAAGTACGGAATCGGTAAGAAAACAAGTGATGACCCCTTTGGGTCGTCACAACAATACGAAACGGAGTCACATTAATCGAAGTATAAGACTCACGGGCATGCTTGACACCAACGTATAGATACTCGTCACCATGCCTATACGTCGTACTCAACAAATAACATATAACAAATAGGACACAACTCCTAATCCCTCAAGATAAGATTAGACCAAACACTTACCTCGCTTTGCTACCAATTCAAAATTCCAACAAGCCTTTGCCTCGCGAATTCATCCGAAGCTTCAAATCTAGTCATAATAATTCAAAATACTCAACACGAATCGTAGGAACTAATTCCATATGAATTTACACATTTTCCGAATTAAAATCCGAAATTTAGCTCAAAATTGCTCGTGGGGACCACGTCTCGGAACCCGACAAAACTTATAAAATTCGACAACCCATTCCGATACGAGTTCAACCATGCAAAAATTATCGAATTACGATATCAAATGGACCTTCAAATCCTAAATTTTCATTTTTTGGAAAGTTTTACAAAAACTACAATTTCTTTCATCCAAATCCGAAATAAACGATGAATATTGATATAGATTTATGAAATGTAATCACTTCCAGATATAGAGCACTTACCCAAGTCGAAATCGTGAAAAATCCCTTTGAAATCGCCCAAATCCGAGCTCCATAGCTCCAAATGTGTTAAAAATGGCTGAAACTCGCGTTTTGTAATCTATCCAGGCAAGTCACAGGTGTCATGACTTGTAAATCGCATTTGGTACTTGCAATTTACACTGCCCCAGAACACAGCATTACCCGCCTTCAGTAAATCAATGATAACCTTTTGTACAAATGTCCAATTGATGAACGGTTTGAGACATTAAAAACTAGACTCAAAGACCTTTCATCTGATAGGTTATGCATCACATAACACCTTATATATATGTAGATATGCTCGTCCAAAGTGAGGTCTTATGCGTACTCATTTGCAACTTTAGTCTATTATGAAATTTTCCAACTTGGCTTAGACTTAGGAATTTTCTTAGACCCCATATATCTTATAGTACACCTCGTACACTTTCTATCATATCCAATTGGTATCCATGGTAATTGTCACGACCCCAATTCACCCACCGTGAACATGTCGTGATGGCGCCTAGTCTCTACAACTAGGTAAGCCTAAAATGCGGAAAACAAAATAACTTGCGGAAAATAATAATTCAACTTGAACAGTTAAAAGAAAATACGGTGTATAGATGCCACTTGGCATATACAATTCCATAACACGGAAGTCTACAATATCATCCCAAAACCCGGAAACTCACGGGAACACAAGCTAACAGAATGAGTACACTGCTCTAACTCTAGAATGTCTAAAACAACAGTAAGAAAGGAAGGATATCTGCTAAAGCTAGAATAAGATAGAGACTCCTTAATCAGCGGACGTGGCAGATGTACCTCGAAGTCTCTGCTAGATCTCTCCGCCGCGAGGATGATACGCCTGGGTGGATGTACCTGGATCTGCACATGAAAAACATGCGCAGAAGGGGCATGAGTACACCACAGTGGTACTCCGTAAGTGCCAAGCCTAACCTCGGTAGGGTAGTGACGAGGAAGGTCAGGGCCCTATTGAGGTTAAGTAATAATACAGGTTAACAATGTGAAATTACAGTGTAATTAAATAATACATGATATAAGGGCAACAACAACTATTACAACGGCAAACAAAACACAGTAAAATAACATAACTCAAATCCGAGATAACAACCGGGGATCTCCCAGGATACCGTCCTGTAGTCCCAAATATAAATATCATGTCCCTGGATCTCCCGGGTGCAGTCCCGTAGTCCAACTCATAAGGTGCAGGGGGATCTCCCGGAATGCAATTCCGTAGTCCCAAAGTAAACATACAGGGGAGCTCCCGGGATACCGTCCCGTAGTCCCAAAATAAAGTGCAGGGGGATCTCCTAGAATACCGTTTTGTAGTCCCAAAGTAAATACACAACAACAACAGAACTCAATTCAAACAATTTGCATATCAAAGTGAAGCAGGTAATCCTAACCTAGCATGGTTCACGTAGCACAGTTAAGGCAGTTATGACAGATAAGGCAATTTAGTCAAATAGACATGCTTCTCTAAGCTACAGCATGTTTAAATATCAAACAGCGTAAGCAAAGAAAGGAGGAACACAATTCAAGGCTATTTTTAAAGAAAAGAACCATATTTCCAACAATTAGCACAAGTGCACACTCGTCACCTCACGTACGAGGCATTTCAATTACCACGAAATCAATCCTAAGGGGAAAAGTCCCCTACACAAGGTTAGACAAGCCGCTTACCTCGAACCGACTCCAAAATCAACTCGAAACCACACTTTTGCCACGAGTATCCGACTCCAAATGGCCCAAATCTATTCAATTCAATTACATATCGTAAATAACATCTCAAGCAACTGATTCTACGATTTAATTCAAAGCTAAGACGCGAAATTAGGTAAAATGACCAAAATGCCCCTCAGGCCAACACCTCGGATTCGGATAAAATTAACATTTTCAGAAACCTCGTACTCTCACGAGTCTAACCATATAAAAATCTCTCAAATCGGAGGTCAAGAACCCACTCAAATCTCAATAATTAGGTCTACAAAGTTTTTACCCATTTTCCATTCAAAATCCGAAATTAGATGACGAAATTAACTAAAGATTGATGAAATATAACTAGAAAGGGTTAAAGAATTGTTACCCAATGTTCTCCTCTTCAAATCCCTCTCAAAATCGCCCTCTCCCGAGCCCCAATTCGATTTTTCTAACTTTTGAAACTAAACCCTCGAAATCACTATTTCTGGCCAGCTATTTCCGCATTTGCTGTCGTGGGACCGCGTCTGCAGTCTTGCATCTGCGGACAAATAGTCGCATCTACGACTTTCATTAAAAGGCCAAGTTCCGCATCTGCGGTCACCCACTCGCAGATGCGGTTCCGCTTCTGCGGAAGATCAACCGCATCTGCGGTACGTGAAGAATTCCCCAAATCCGCTTTTGTGGTCCCCTTAGCCGCATCTGCAGTCCCTAAACCGCAGATGCGAAAATATCAGAAGCAGCAAAGTCTGCAATCTCTCAACTTTATAAATATTTCCGTCAACCATCCGAATTCATCCCGAGGCCCCCGGGACCTCAATAAAAAGCACCAACATCACCTAATACCCTATTCAAACTTGTACCAATCCTTAAAACACCTAAACTAATACCGGAAACTCGAATTAATCAAGGATTTAAGCCTAAGAACTTTATATTCTCTCAAAATACGCCTTCGATCAAAAACCTAACCAAAACACGACCGAATGACCTGAAATTTTGCACACACATCCCAAATGACATGACGGAGCTACTGCAACTTCCAAAATTCCATTCCGACCTTCGGATCAAAATCTCACTATCGGACCAGAAACTTCAATAATTCAAACTTCGCCATTTCAAGCCTAAATAGCTACGGACCTCTAAAACACATTCCGAACACGCTCCTAACCCCGAAATCACCTAACGGAGCTAACGGGACCATCAGATTTCCATTCCGAGGCCGTCTTCACACTGTTCTGAATATGGACCATTTTCCAACACTTAAGCTCTCCTTTAGGGACTATGTGTCCCAAAACTCTCCGAAATTCAAAACCGAACGTCCCGGCAAACCAAAATAGCAGAAATGAACTTAGGGGAAGCAGTTACTAGGGGATCAGGGCGTAAATTCCAAAAACGACCGGCCAGGTCGTTACATCCTCCCACACTTAAACATTTGTTCGTCCTCGATCGAGCATATAGAACATACCGGAAGTAGTGAAAAGATGAGGGTACTGGCTGCGCATATCCTGCTAGGTCTCCCAGGTCGCCCCCTCGACCGGCTGACCTCGCCACTAAACCTTCACGGGTGCAATATTCTTTTACCTCGGCTTCCTAACCTGCCTGTCCAATATAGCCACTGGCTCCTCAACATAGGATAGATCCTTCTCCAACTGGACTGAACTGAAATCCAACACGTGCGATGGATCACAGTGATATCTCCGGAGCATCGAAACATGAAATACCGGAAAAACCCCTGCCAGGCTGGGAGGTAAGGCAAGCTCATAGGCAACCTCCCCAACTCGCCTCAATATCTCAAAAGGGCCAAGAAACCTCGGACTCAACTTCCCTTTCTTCCCAAATCTCATAACGCCTTTCATAGGCGAACAACCATGTAGGAAACATCACGAACCTTCCGATTCGCGTAACTCTTCTGTCTGGACTGGGCTGTACGGAGTCTATCCTGGATCACCTTGACTCTCTCCAAAGCATCCTGAACCAAATCTGTGCCCAATAATTGGGCCTCACCCGGCTCAAACCAACCCACCGGAGATCTACATCGCCTACCATATAATGCCTCGTATGGTGCCATCTGAATGCTGGACTGATAGCTGTTGTTGTAGGCAAACTCCGCCAATGGCAAGAACTGATCCCAAGAACCTCCAAACTCAATCACGCACGCACGGAGCATATCCTCAAAAATCTTAATAGTGTGCTTGGACTGTCCGTCTGTCTGAGGGTGGAATGTTGTGCTTAACTCCACCTGAGTACCCAACTCCTGCTGTACGGCTCTCCAGAACCGCGATGTGAACTGAGTACCTCTGTTTGAAATAATGGAAACTGGAATACCATGTAGACGGACAATCTCCTAGATGTAAATCTCCGCCAACCGCTCCGAGGAATAGGTAGTACACACAGGGATGAAATACGCGGACTTGGTCAGCCGATCCATAATAACCCAAATGGCATCGAACTTCTTCTAAGTCCGTGGGAGTCCAGATACGAAGTCCATGGTGATCCGCTCCCACTTCCACTCCGAAATCTCTATCTGCTGAAGCAATCCACCCGGTCTCTAGTGCTCATACTTTACTTGCGACAATTAAGGCACCGAGCTACAAACCCAACAATATCCTTCTTCATCCGCCTCCACCAGTAGTGCTGCCTCAAATTCTGATACATCTTCGCGGCACCCAGATGAATGGAATACCGAGAACTATGGGCCTCCTCTAAAATTAACTCCCGAAGCCCATCAACATTGGGTACACAGACCCAACCCTGCATCCTCAATACTCCGTCATCACCAATGGTCACATCTCAGGCATCGCCATGTAACACCTTGTCCTTGAGGACAAGCAAATGAGGGTCATCATACTGCCGCTCCCTGATACGATCAAATAAGGAAGACCGGGAAACCACACAAGTTAGAACCCGACTGGGCTCCGAAAGATCCAATCTCACAACTGGACGGCTAAGGCCTGAACATCCATCGCCATAGGCCTCTCTGAAGCTGGTAAATATGCCAAACTCTCCGCCCGGCGACTCAAGGCATCCGCCACTACATTGGCCTTGCCCGGTGATACAGAATAGTGATGTCATAATCCTTCAACAACTCCAACCATCTCCTCTGATGCAAATTAAGATCCTTCTGCTTGAACAGATGGTGCAAACTCCAGTGATCGGTATATATCTCACAAGGCACACCGTACAAATAATGACGCCAAATCTTCAAGGCATGAACAATGGCAGCTAACTCAAGATCATGGACAGGATAATTCTTCTCATGTATCTTTAACTGTCTGGACGCGTAGGTAATCACCCTACCGTCCTGCATCAATACCGCTCCAAGTCCAACTCTCGAGGTGTCACAATAGACAGTATAGGACCCCGAACCGGTAGGCAATATCAAAATTGGGGTTGTAGTAAAAGCTGTCTTGAGCTTCTGAAAGCTCGCCTCACACTCCTTTGTCCACTGAAACGGAGCACCCTTCTGGGTCAATCTAGTCATAGGGGCTGCAATCGATGAAAACCCCTCCACAAATCGACGGTAGTAGCCCGCCAAGCTAAGGAAACTACGAATCTCTGTAGCTGAGGATGGTTTGGGCCAACTCTACACTGCCTCTACCTTCTTCGGATCCAACCGAATGCCCTCACTCGATACCACGTGACCCAAGAATGCCACGGAATCCAACCAAAACTCACATTTTGAAAACTTTGCATATAATCTCTTTTCCCTCAGAGTCTGAAGCACTATCCTTGGGTGCTGCTCGTGATCTTCCCGACTCCGGGAATACACCAGAATATCATCAATAAAGACAATGACAAAAGAGTCAAGATATGGCCGAAATACACTGTGCATCAGATGCATGAAGGCTGCTGCGGCATTGGTCAGCCTAAATGACATAACAAGGAACTCGTAATGACCATACCGAGTCTTGAAGGCAGTCTTCAGGATATCTGGCTCCCGGATCTTCAACTGATGGTAACCTGAGCGCAAATCAATCTTAGAAAACACCCGTCCGCCCTGAAGCTGGTCAAATAGATCATCAATACGAGGCAAAGGATAATGGTTCTTCACTGTAAGCTTGTTAAACTGGCAGTAATAAATACACATACGCATAGAACCATCCTTCTTCTTCACAAATAGCACAGGAGCACCCCAAGGCGATACACTGGGCCGAATAAAACCCTTATCAAGTAATTCCTGCAATTGCTCTTTCAACTCCTTCAACTCAGGAGGAGCCATACGATACGGAGGGATAGAAATGGGCTGAGTGCGCGGCAACAGATCAATGCCAAAATCAATGTCCCTATCGGGTGGCATGCCCGGAAGATCAGCTGGAAACACATGGGGGAAATCCCGTACTACTGGGACTGAATCAACAGAAGGAGTATCCATACTAGCATCCCTCACATAAGCTAAATACGCATCACAACCTTTCTCAATCATTCGCTGAGCCTTAAGGAAAGAAATAACTCTACTGGGAGTGTGACCTAAGGAACCCCTCCACTCAACACGCGGTATACTTGGCATAGTCAGCGTCACGGTTTTGGCGTGACAATCAAGAATAGCATAATGGGGAGACAACCAGTTCATGCCCAAAATAATATCATAATCAACCATGCTGAGTAATAATAAGTCCGCCCTAGTCTTAAAACCACCAAGAATAACCAAACATGACCGGTAGACGCGGTCCACAACAAGAGAATCTCCCACAGGAGTAGAAACATAAACTGGGGAACTCAAAGAATCCCGAGGTACCCCTAAATACGGAGCAAAATAAGAAGACACATAAGAGTAGGTGGAGCCTGGATCGAATAGAATCGATGCATCTCTGTGACAAACCAAGATAGTACTGTGATGACAGAATCGGAGGCGGCGGCCTCAGTACGGCCTGGGAGTGCATAATATCTGGCTTGGCCTCCCCCTCGAGGGCGACCTCTACCTCCCCGACCTCCACCTCTAGCTGGCTGGGCCGGTGGGGTGGTAGCTGGTGCTGGAACCATAGCCTGAGAGCTCTACGGGGCCTGCTGTGGCTGAGGAGCCTGCGAAGGTGCACCCCTCCTGAGTCTGGGGCAATCTCTCACCATGTGGCGTGTGTCACCACACTCAAAGCAAGCTCTGGGAAGACGTGGCGGTTGTGACTGGCTCGGGCCAGATCTGCTGGACTGTCCACTGGAAGTACCCCGTGCAGGAGGCGCACTAGAGATTGGAGGTGCATAATAAGGCTCCTGAGGCCTAGGTGGAGCTGGAATATCACTGGCTGCTGGAAGAGGTGAATGAACGGGGCGACCCATATGACCCCTACCATGACGACCTGCAGCCGGGGCACGGGCACCAGAAAAATGGCCCGACTCTCGAGACCTCTTGGCCTCCCGCTCCTCCCTGTCCCTAGTATGCATACCCTCAATCCTCCTAGCAATGCTCACCGCCTGCTGATAAGACACATCCGTCTCTAACTCATGAGCCGTGCAAGACCTGATGCTGGGAATAAGCCCCTCAATGAACCGGCGAACCTTCTCGCGGACCGTGGAAACCAAAGCTAGGGCATGTCTAGCCAAGTCAATGTAGTGGACAACATACTCTAAGACAGTCATAGTACCCTGGCGCAAACGCTTAAACTCCGCGCGCCAAGCATCCCTAAGACTCTGGGGAACATACTCCCTCGTGAACATATCTGAAAACTGAGCCCAAGTCAAGGAAGCTGCCTCATCCGGATTGTCTAACTCATAAGCACACCACCACTGATAGGCGGCTCCTCGAAGCTGGAAAGTAGTGAAGGAAACCCCGCTCGATCATGATATGCCCATTGTGCGGAGAATGCGGTAGCACTCCTCCAGAAATCCCAAGGCATCCTCTGATGCTAACCCACTGAATACCGGAGGATCATATTTCTTGAACCTCTCAAGTCTCCGCTGCTCATCCTCTGAAGCCGCTGCCCTATCCTTGGGCTGAACTGGTACTGCAGACGGCGCAGGCATAACCTCTGGGGCCTGCTCAACATGCACTCGCTGCTTAGGAGTGCGGGCGGCAGGAGTCTGTACTCCTCCCCGGCTTGGGATGTGGCTGCAGCAAGGGGAAGCAACCCTGCCTGAGCCAAAGTGGTGTACATACTCATGAACTATGCCAAAGTCTCTTGGAGTGCTGGAGTAGTAGTGGCAGACGTATCGGGTGTCTGGACTCCGGCTGGTACTGCTGGTGGTACCTCGGCGGCAGCACGCGCGGGTGCTCTGGCTGCACCACGAGCGCGTCCTCGGCCTCTACCTTGCCCCGGCCTCTGACGGCTGCAGCAGGGGGCGCGGGTGCCTGATCCTCTCGGGTAGCGCGTGTCCTCACCATCTGTGAGAGAATAGAAAGACAGAAGTTTAGTTGTGATGTCAAAATCTCGCACGACAAGGAAATCAAATGAAGTGGAATTTTCCTAACAGTTACATAGTCTCCCGTAGATAAGTACAGACATCTCCGCACCGATCAGCGAGACTCTAATAAACTGGCCTGTGTTCCGTGACTCCTATGAACCTAGAGCTGTGATACCAACTTGTCACGACCCCAATTCACCCACCGTGAACATGTCGTGATGGCGCCTAGTCTCTATAACTAGGCAAGCCTAAAATGCGGAAAACCAAAATAACTTGCGAAAAATAATAATTCAACTTGAACAGTTAAAAGTAAATACGGTGTATAGATGCCACTTGGCATATACAATTCCATAATACGAAAGTCTACAATATCATCCCGAAACTCACGGGAACACAAGCTAACAGAATAAGTACACTGCTCTAACTCCAGAATGTCTAAAACAATAGTAAGAAAGGAAGGATATTTGCTAAAGCTAGAATAAGATAGAGACTCCTTGGTCTGCGGACGCACCAGATGTACCTCGAAGTCTCTGCTAGATCTCTCCGCCTCGAGGATGATTCGCCTGGGTGAAGGTACCCGGATCTGCACATGAAAAACATGCGCAGAAGGGGCATGAGTACACCACAGCGGTACTTAGTAAGTGCCAAGCCTAACCTCGGTTGGGTAGTCACGAGGAAGGTCAGGGCCCTACTGAGGTTAAGTGAAAATTTCGACTTTCCTTTTGAAGTCTGCGAACCAGAAATTCTGAATAAGGAATTCTGTTAACCCGGGAGAAGGTGTTAGGCATTCCCGGATTCCGTTGTTCTAGCACGGTCACTTAAACTATTACAATTGGCCCATTATCTGATCTTAATATATGTTTTAGCCTATGATATATTTTTAACTTATTAGCTGCTTTTAACTAATTTTAGGAAGATTCAACGTTATCTAAAACACGTCTTGAGGCACGTCACATGAAATACACCCGCGGTCCACGATACATTTCATCTAACGTTGTTGAGAAAGAGTTGGGTCACATGAAATGCATACCCGAGTTTAAGGAAATTAATTTAAATAGCGCGCCTAAAGCAACTACGCACTTTCAAGTTTGCGAGGGCCATGGAAAATTCGCTAAATGGCGCGCCTCGAGTTCTAAGAATTTTAAAAGAAATAATTGAGTGAGGGCCACACATTTGAGATTCTAATTGGCGCGGTGCACCTCAATTCCATTTTAAAGGGTATTCAAACTAAAATTCGGAGGGCCATAAACTATGTGTGTTATCTGATATGGCTTAACACTACAGGGAAAGAGGCAATTCAAACTTGGTCCGCTATTAGCACCCGACCCCTAATCTAATGCAATATATACAAGCAATAATCAGAAATCACAAAAAGACGCTAAACTCAGACTACACGTTAGACAATATCTTTTGCTACTCTATCTGTTATTTTGCATACAAGCGAAATCCTATGACGCTAGGGAAAAACAAAACTGAGTAAATAAAGAATCAAATAAAAATTCTCTATATAATGCCAAAACATGACTAAAACTATATATAGACAAATGAAATAAAAAGAAAACTAAATATACAAAGAAAACCCATGTAATTGCTGCTAAAATAACCCATCAAAGGTTAGCCCTTTTCACCAAGTAAATAAAGGAAAACAAGAATTCATCAGATCAACCAATTTATAAACATAAATCACATAAAGAAACATAATTTCCAAATCTGGAAAAAAAACCAACAAGAAATCTTTACAAAATAGACATATAAAGGATAAAGGTACAAACTCTGTTTTGATGCAATATAGCTATGGCCTACGACGATTGGAACCTGAACCGCGTACGCCGGCAAACCTCGGACTCTGACCTCGAACGGACTCAAATCCAGACCTCAAAATGGGAAGAAGCAGAAGAAGCAGCAACAGATGTTGTGTATTTTCTGGCGAGGTCGACAACAAAAATAAAAAGAAGAGCAGCAGGGGTCGTTGATCTTCGATGGTGTTTCCCTAGACGATGAAGTTCTGGCTGTCTTTTTTGATTGATGTGGCCAATTTCCTAGTCATTAGGAAGATGAGCCCTTTGTATAAGATCTGAGGCCTTTCCTTGATTTGCTGCTTCTTCTCGTTTTATGAAGATCATGATAGGGGGGCTGTGGTCTTTTGAGTATTGCGGCAGATCCGTGTATTTTTTAGGTGTGTAGGGTGTAGGTTTATTTTAGGTGTTAGATACTATTATATATAGGGGTAGGGATTAGGTTAGGGGTATGGGCCTAGGAATTATGAGTTTAGAAATTATGGGCTAGGTTCAAAATTAGGCTAAAAATGGGTTGCTCGAGCCCAAGTTTTATTCTTTCCCCGCGAACGAGATTAAAATACGATCTCGTTTATTAATTAGTCCTACTTAAGTAAAATAACTGTTAAAATAAGACTGACCGTTAAACCAAAACTATTTTTTGATAGTTTTCAAGATTAAAAATGACTACAACACATTAATGAAACTATTTTTTTTTCTTGTAATTTTCATTTTCTTGTAATAAAATGAAGTAAAAGAGTCAAAATTAATTAAAATAGCTATATTAGGCCTAAATTAAATATTTACGTGCTAAAATATGAAAAATCTTGGGGAGGGTCAAAAATCACATGTCTACAGCTGCCCCTCTTTGACTGGAAACGCGAAGAGTTTTCAGACAAAGAATGACTAGACAGGTTTTTGACCCAACCCTTATTTTGAGAGACCAAAAGCTAATAGAAAGGAAAATGTGACCGAGCTGGTATCTAAGCTGCCTACATATCCTTGGCTATAAAGGAATCAGGCCACGTGTAGTTCAGAAGTGAATAAGGTGATGGAGTACCGAGGTTGAGAGCCGAGCGAGGTGCCGTCGAGGTTCCGGTCCGCGGTCCCATTATTACATCAAAATCAAAATATGAAAAAGACTAACTAAGCCTATCAGCTACGAGTTACAAGATTCCTATCTATAAATCTCTTGAAGCTTGATCTTGAGTCTTGACTGGTTCTTACTACAGACTCTGATCTGAATCTTGATGTCTGTTAGCTGCAGGTGCTGGTTCATTCTTCAACTTCTCGGATCAAGGCAGGACATGCAAAGCTTGTGACTTCAATCACGTATTGAGCAGTCCACATCTTTTCTCCGCTTCTGCACTTTGAGTTCACTTCTTTTTCTTTTTCTTCTTTTTCTTTATTCTGGATTGAGACTCATTCTCTGGTCGTCTCGAACCCTGTGCCTCGAGGCAAAAGCTGCTCAGACACCAAAAACAAACAAACGAACAAAATTTTCTGCCCCAGTTTTCACTAGGAAAATTTCGTGAGTTATTTGTAACAAAAAACTAAACTATTTTTTTATTTGAAAGTTATAAAATAAGGGTTGCGTATCTTTAGGAGAACAGATTAGGGAATGGAGCCCTATGTCTAAAATTCTCAACTAGGGAATGGAGGCCCTATGTTGACAAAAAAGGCGACTAGGGATGGAAGCCCTATGTCTAAAAATCTCAACTCAGGGATTGGAGCCCTAATGTTGGCAAAAAAGGCGACTAGGGAATGGAGGCCCTATGTCTAAAAATCTCAACTAGGGATTGGAGCCCTATGTTTGAAAAATGAGACTTAGATTTCTAATCTAGGAGAAAGTTCATCAGACTAGGTTTTCTATCTTAGGAGAAAGATTCATCAGACTAGGTCTTTTTTTTTTTTGGTTATCTTAGGAGAAAAATTCATCAGACTAAAATTTCTATCCTAGGAGAAAGTTCATCAGACTAGGTCTTCTATCTTAGGAGAAAGATTCATCAGAATAAGATTTTGATCCTAGGAGAAAGTTCACCAGACTAGGTCTCTTTTTGGTATCTTAGGAGAAAGATTCATCAAACTAAGATTTCGATCCTAGGAGAAAGTTCATCAAGCTAGGTCTTCTATCTTAGGAGAAAAATTCATCAGACTAAGATTTTGATCCTAGGAGAAAATTCATCAGACTAGGTCCATTTTTGTTATCTTAGGAGAAAGATTCATCAGACTAAGATTTCTATCCTAGGAGAAAGTTCATCAGACTACATCTTCTATCTTAGGAGAAATATTCATCAGATTAAGATTTTGATCCTAGGAGAAAATTCATCAGACTAGGTTTTCTATCTTAGGAGAAAAATTCATCAGACTAAGATTTTGATCCTAGGAGAAAATTCATCAGACTAGGTCATTTTTTTTTTGTTATCTTAGGAGAAAGATTCATCAGACTAAGATTTCTATCCTAGGAGAAAATTCATCAGACAAAGATTTTAATCCTAGGAGAAAGTTCATCAGACTAGGTCTTCTATCTTAGGAGAAAATTCCATCAGACTAAGATTTTGATCCTAGGAGAAAGTTCATCAGACTAGGTTTTCTATCTTAGGAGAAAGATTCGTCAGACTAAGATTTTGATTGGGAGGAAAATCCATCAGTCTAGGACGTTTTATCCTAGGAGGAAAAAAAAATGTGAAGATCAATGGCAAGATTTTATGCACAATAGCAAGACAAATAAAGGTGAAGATTTGAGAAACTTCCCTTTGTCATCTCTTCTCTTCTTTTCTTTTTCTTCCCTCTCTTTGTTGTTTTTTTTTCTTTTTCCCTTTTTTTTTTCTTTCTTGAACCACTTTCCTTGAATTGCTTTGTTCCTGTTTCAAACAAAGAAAACTTTGTCAGTTTTAAAAAGTGGTGGTCCATTTGTGGCCTTGGGTCTTGAGCAGCTTGGCTTTTGCTCGATCAGCCTGAGTCGGTCTCAAAAGACTTTTGTTCTGCACCAACTCTGATTGTTTCAAACCCAGTACCCTTTGTATTTGCAGCTCAAACAGCCTTATCCCGACTGGATATCTTTGCTCAGGTGACCTTTTCTTATATCTTGAATGACTTCCTTCTTTTGAGTAATTTGTCTGTCAGAGAGAATCACCACTTATCTTTGCTTGCGCGAAGTAGGCTGACAAGAGTCTATTGGGAGAGCCTTTGCATGAATCCTCATGGCACGTTGACAGTAACAACTGAGTGCTGGCCAAATTTACTTTATGCAACTGAAAAGCTGGTAGCAGATTTTGAAATCTTTTCTTGCTTGTTTTGACAAGGACTGACTCAGAGTGAAGGACACAATGATGCACAGAAACAAGTATTAACAAGAAATGCCCCCTGTCGGAAGGACAGAAGGAAGAGTTTTTTTTTTTTGCTTTTCGTTTAATAACTAGCCTTAATGGTCATGACATGCATTTTGGACTCAACGGCCTGATCTATCAAACTAATCCAATCTTCCCTTTTTCCATTCTTATGACCTTTGAAGTCGGGTTTGTTTGTGCCAATTCTTCACATCATCTTCACGACTCACTTTCGACTAGTGGTGCCTCGAGGGGTCTTCAACAAGAAGTCTCTCTCATTTATTTATCTCTGCTTACCGTCATCTTACAGTGCCCGTGAGGGTTTTCACTAATAAGACTCTCTCATTTTTCTTTTCTGTTTCTTTCCCTCTTTTTTTTCTTTTGCTTTTTCTTTTTCTTTCCCCTTATTTTTTTGCGAGCAACTTGACATTGTTCTATGTCGCGCGACAACCGTTGCTCATTGCATGCTTCCCTTGGCATTCTTGAAGGCATATCGGGAGGTCTTTATTTGGAAGGTTTTTGGATAGGGTTGGACGAAAGGCCGACATGAGGCTCAAAACAGACTAAAGATGACGGGGTTGTATACTTACAACTTTTGGAATCGACTCTTTAAAAAATGAAATAAAATCTTTGCCCCAGTTTTAGATATTGGGGATTTTTGGATTTTTCTGAATTCTTATTTGGTTGGACCGAACCGTGAGGCTGCCTACGTATCCTTTTTTAAGGAATCAGGTCTAACGTAGTTCAAACATCTGACCTAACTTTTTTTTTTCCCGTCTTTCCTTCTGTTTTTCTTTTTTTCTTTTTTTTTGTTTGCCCCAGCTTCCATTTTCTGGGGGCATGGACCTTTGACAGTTCTTTTCTTCTTCATTTTTCTTTCACTTGAACTTTCTAAGAATTGCCCCAGTTTCTACTCTTGGGACATGGACATTTTTTCTTTTTTTTTTCTTCATTTTTTTGACTCTTGACTCTAAACTTGATTCCAAAAGAGGGTGGTCAAAGAAAATAACACAGGTTCAAAAGGGGTAACAAAGGGTATAAAGTGTTTGGATAGCAGAAAAAGGGCCTCCCAGCCTCGAGAACGCCAATTATAGTATTTTTTCTCGATCACATCATTGATGAACATGCCTGACTTCTTGGGTCTTTTTCAGTGTAAAGCTGTATGAGCAATACTTTCCTCGTTGTGAATGACCCTTGTCAATTTGGAAGACTTTTCTTGGATTTTGTCTTGATGTAGAAGATGCATTTTGCCACTAACTGATCAATTTCAAGTTGTCTAGAATACACCTTCTATTGAAAACACTTTCTATCTCTTAGTGCTAAACAGACTTCAGCCCATCCGATTATCCTTAAGCCCGATCTTCTCAATGATTTGAAGGTGAATTTTACTCGACCTTGATTCCAAAGTATTTCAACTCTTTATTCATCCTCAAAAGTGCTTTTTTCAGTTATCTAATTCCAGATTAAATCAGTTTCTATGATCTGGCCAAAATTTCTGCATGCATGTCATGTTATTAGAACTAGCACAAAAAGAACTAAGAACAGAATGGCACAAAAGGACAAACTGTATTTTATTGAGTAAAGGATGAAAATGTTTGACAACAAAACAAAGAACCTAAGATCCGAGTTACGAACCTAAAATAACCCGGATAATGAAAATAACAACAGACAGACATGACTCATACAAACAGGATAGAAGGATAGAAGGGTTTGACTCAATAAGACAAATAAAATCTGGATCACAACCCTGAAATAACCCAGATAACAGAAAAAACATCAAAACAAGCTACCAAGATTCCTTCCTGGTGAGGAGAGAATGACTTTTCAATTGCTAAGCTTGACATTTAGCCTCAAAATTGCTCATCAGAATCATCATGGCCTTCTCCAATTTCAGTCGGCAAGTTCCCGAGAGGATTCTCATACACCATGTCCATCACACTTTTAAATTTGGGATTCTTAAAACCATGCGGCAAATGGACATCGAGGAACATATATAGATCCTTGAAGGCAATACTCTTCTGACCTGCCAACCCTTGCATGTTTTTTTCAACCGTCGTTCTAAGCTTTTTACTCTTTGGGTCATTTCTTCTTGTGCCATCTTTCGGGCAAGCTTCTCAATATTTGCAGGAAGATCAAACGAGTACGAGTGGTACTCAGGAGAGTGGTACTGCTCTTGCTGTGTAGCAAATTGTGACTCATGACAAGGTTGTCCTTGGCCATTGGCCCATGCTTGACATATTTTTGTCATTTGCTGCTTCAGTATTCTATTTTCCTCAACCACAGTAGACTCTTGTCGAACCCTCTGACCCTGAGTCTTTTGAGCACTTGTAACAGCTTCGATGTCAGTTATCATTTGTCCTTGAATCTTGTGCTGTCTGCTTACCACAAACCGACCACCTCAAACCTTCTTCACAATTCAAAACAAAAGACATGTTAGAATGGACTCAGTCAGTCTCTATTATTATCAACATTTTTTCACTTTTGTTTTTCTTTTTTTTTTCTTTTTTTTTCATTTTTTTCTCATTTTCCTTTTCAATGGTTGATCGAACCTGATGTGGGTTTCCTACGTATCATGTGGGACCATGAATCAGATCTTGCATAGTTCGGGAAGATCAGGGATAAAGTAAATAAACTAATATTTTTTTTTATTTTGAATTTTTTATTTTATTTTTTTGAAAGAAAGACTTATAAAGAAGAAAGAGAATATTTTTTATTAATATTTTTTTTTGGAATTTCGAAAGAAAAACTTCTAAAGAAGAAAGAATTTTTTTTGGATTTTGGACTTTTATTTTTGAATTTATGAAAGAAATACTCTAAAGAAAAGAGAAAATATTTTTGAATCTTGAATTTTCTTTTGAATTTTTTTGAAAGAAGAATGAAAATATTTTTGGATTTTAAGAACAAATTAAAAGAAAATATTTTTGTATTTTTTAAAAATTTGGGTCTAAAAGAAAGAATTTCTAAAGAATGAAGTAAATGAAAATACTTTTGAATTTTTGAAAATGGTGGGCCGGAACCGATGAGGTTTGCCTACGTATCTCACATCCGGTAAGAATCAGACCACGTAGTTCGCCCATTTTGACGGAACAGAAAAACATGACTTATTTTGAAATGACTTTTCTTTTTTATTTTCGGCAGAGTTTCAGGATATTTCAAATACCTACATCTTACTCTTTTTTTTTAATTTTCTTTTGTTCTCTTTTTTCATTTTCTTTCCCTATTGTAGAAGCCAGTCAACATGCTAGCCTGAACAGACAGATACGCAAGTAGCACGTAAGATGCATCAGGATGGTCTTTTATTTGGGTACACCTGTCCTAGACAGACCCAACCCCTGTGTTGAGTCTCCTAAGTCAAATGCAAGTGATGCAAACAAAATGTTCGCATGAGGCTTTGTTATACTAGGTTTAAAACCTGGGTTTATTGTTCTAGACCTGGCTTACCCGAGCGGACAACTCGAGCTGGGGGGGGGGGCAGCGTACCAGGAATACAGAAGCTTCACCGGCTTTGCAACTTGTTCAAACCTCGTTCTAAAATGGGATAAGACTCTAGACAGAAGAGAGGTCACACGAAGTGCACCCTTCTCCATGATTTAGAAGACTCAGAGAGAGGAAGGGTTCCGTAGTAGTTTATATACAATTCATAGAATATCAAAGCGGTAAAAGCATTTAGCACATTAGGCTTAAACATGTAGGAAAATCAGATAATAAATAAAGCCAATCATAACAGCTATTCTAAGCTCGAATTCTTGAACCATGAACCGAAGTTCTGGGTTTGGATCCCCAGTGGAGTCGCCAGAGCTGTCACACCTCCTTTTTTACCCACCACCCCGAAGGGTAGTATAACGGAGTTTTTTCAATTTAAGAGACATTATTCGAAATGAGATTATTTTATTCAATTCAGAGTAGCCACTTGGGATAGTTTAATTGGTGTACCAAGTCACCAAATTATTTTAAATCCCAAATCGAGGAAAATTTTGACTTTCCTTTTGAAGTCTGCGAACAAGAAATTCTGGTTAAGGAATTCTGTTAACTCGGGAGAAGGTGTTAGGCATTCCCGGATTCCGTGGTTCTAGCATGGTCGCTTAAACTATTACAATTGGCCCATTATCTGATTTTAATACATGTTTTAGCCTATGGTATATTTTTAACTTATTAGCCGCTTTTAATTAATTTTAGGAAGATTCAACGTTATCTAAAACCTGTCTTGAACCACATCACATGAAATGCACCCGCGGTCCACGACACAATTTATCTAACGTTGTTGAGAAAGAGTTGGGTCACATGAAATGCACACCCGAGTTTAAGGAAATTAATTTAAATAGCGCACCTAAAGCAACTACGCACTTTCAAATCTGCGAGGGCCATGGAGAATTCGCTAAATGGCGCGCCTCGAGTTCTAAGAATTATAAAAGAAATAATTGAGTGAGGGCCACACATTTGAGATTCTAATTGGCGCGGCGCACCTCAATTCCATTTTAAAGGGTATTCAAACTAAAATTCGGAGGGCCATAAGCTATGTGTGTTAATACAAGATAACAATGTGAAATGACAGTGTAATTAAATAACACATGATATAAGGGCAACAATAACTATTACAACGGCAAACAAAACACAGTAAAAGAACATAACTCAAATCCGAGATAACAACCGGGGATCTCCTAGGATACCGTCCTGTAGTCCCAAATATAAATATCATGTCCAGTGGATCTCCCGGGTGCAGCCCCGTAGTCCAACTCATAAGGTGCAGTGGGATCTCCCGGAGTGCAATTCCGTAGTCCCAAAGTAAGCATACAGGGGAGCTCCTGGGATACCGTCCGTAGTCCCAAAATAAAGTGTAGGGGGTTCTCCCAGAATAGCGTTCCGTAGTCCCAAAGTAAATACACAACAACAACAGAACTCAATTCAATCAATTTGCATATCAAAGTGAAGCAGGTAATCCTAACCTAGCATGGTTCACGTAGCACAGTTAAGGCAGTTAAGACAGATAAGGCAATTTAGTCAAATAGACATGTTTCTCTAAGCTACAGAAGGTTTAAATATCAAACAGTGTAAGCAAAGAAAGAAGGAACGCAATTTAAGGCTATTTCTAAAGAAAAGAACCATATTTCCAACAATTAGCACAAGTGCGCACTCGTCACCTCACGCACGAGGCATTTCAATTACCATGAAATCAATCCTAAGGGGAAAAGTCCCTCACACAAGGTTAGACAAGCCACTTACCTCGAACCGGCTCCAAAATCAACTCGAAACCACACTTTTGCCACGAGTATCCGACTCCAAATAGCCCAAATCTATTCAATTCAATTACATATCGTAAATAACATCTCAAGCAACTGATTCTACGATTTAATTCAAAGCTAAGACGCGAAATTAGGTAAAATGACCAAAATGCCCCTCATGCCAATGTCTCGAATTCGGATGAAATTAATATTTTCAGAACCCTCGTACTCTCACGAGTCTAACCATATAAAAATCTCTCAAATCGGAGGTCAAGAACCCACTCAAATCTCAATAATTAGGTCTATAAAGTTTTTACCCATTTTCCATTCAAAATCCGAAATTAGATGATGAAATTAACTAAAGATTGATGAAATATAACTAGAAAGGGTTAAAGAATCGTTACCCAATGGTCTCCTCTTCAAATCCCTCTAAAAATCGCCCTCTCCCGAGCCCCAATTCGATTTTTCTAACTTTTGAAACTAAACCTTCGAAATCACTATTTTTGGCCAGCTATTTCCGCATTTGCGGTCCTGCGACCGCATCTGCGGTCCCGCATCTGCGGACAAGTAGTCGCATATGCGACTTTCATTAAAACGCCAGGTTCCGCATCTGCGGTCACGCACTCGCAGATGCGGTTCCGCTTCTGCGGAAGATCAACCGCATCAGCGGTACCTGCAGAATTCACCAAATCCGCTTCTGCGGTCCCCTTAGCCGCATCTGCGGTCCCCAAACCGCATATGCGAAAATATCAGAAGCAGCAAAGTCTGCAACCTCTCAACTTCAAAAATCTTTCCGTCAACCATCCGAATTCATACCGAGGCCCCCGGGACCTCAACCAAAAGCACCAACATCACCTAATACCCTATTCAAACTTGTACCAATTCTTAAAACACCTAAAACAATACCGGAAAGTAGAATTAATGAAGGATTTAAGCCTAAGAACTTCATATTCTCTCAAAATACGCTTTCGATCAAAAACCTAACCAAAACACGTCCGAATGACCTGAAATTTTGCACACACACCCCAAATGACATGACGGGGCTACTGCAACTTCCGGAATTCCATTCCGACCCTCGGATCAAAATCTCACTATCGGACCGGAAACTTCAAAAATTCAAACTTCGGCATTTCAAGCCTAAATTAGCTACGGACCTCTAAAACACATTCCGAACACACTCCTAACCCCGAAATCACCTAACGGAGCTAACGGGACCATCGGATTTCCATTCCGAGGCCGTCTTTACATTGTTCTGACTATGGACCATTTTCCAACACTTAAGCTCTCCTTTAGGGACTATGTGTCCCAAAACTCTCCGAAACTCAAAACCGAATGTCCCGGCAAACCAAAATAGCAGAAATGAACTTAGGGGAAGCAGTTACTAGGGGATTGGGGCGTATAATTCCAAAAACGACCGGCCGGGTCGTTACAGTAATAGACCTCTTCCACATATAAGATAATATAATTAGAACACGTCAACTTTATTATTTCGCAAAAATGCGTCGAATTGTCCTATGGACTTCCAAATCCATATTCGGACACATGTCTAAGTCCGAAATCACCATACGAAGCTATTGGCATCATTAAAATTCCATTTCAGGGTCGTTTGCTCAAAAGTCAACTCTCCGGTCAACTCTTTCCATTTGAGCTTCAAAAATAAGATTTTGATTTTTCTTTAAATTTAACTCCGAATCTTACGAAAACCAAACTTGACCATACATGCGGGTCATAATGTGTATTACGAAGCTTCTCGGGGTCTTAAGCAGTGAACGAGACGCAAATTCTTAAAACGAAAATTTGGGTCGTTACATCCTCCACCTCTTAAACAAACGTTCGTCCTCGAACGTGCTAAGATTATTCCGAGGTTACCAAATTGATGTTTCTACTTTTACACATATACTCGTGGTTGATCCCACATTACCACATTCGAAATAAGTTCGACAATACCATTTCAATTGAGGCTATTTCTCTTACCCATATTTGTAAACTTTAAGACCAAATTTCTTTCACTCCGAACATTTTCAAAAAGGTCCGATTTTCACATCATCACACGTTTAGTCTCACCTGGCTATAGCAACTCATGCCAACGCACGCATCAACTTTTTAATAGCTTTTAACGGTTGTTGCATCCTCCCCCACTTAGGGTCATTCACTCTCAAATAAGAAGTAGAGTCCGCTCTCAAACACATAATGTAAATTTTTTTTTCTTCGAACATCTCAATGTCCCAAATTTTCTAACTCTCAATTTTTTTTAGAAATTTCGGCAGAGTCTCCCCTGTAATTGGGCCTATCCACCTGTCAGAGTAACACCAAAACAACTCCTAACAACACATCCACAACTCAGCAAATCACCATAATGTATATATCAATAATACAAATCTCCGCATTACAAGCGTGACATTATCATAAAGATATCTGGACATGAAATCCATCATATGTATGACCATAACCACATCTCTGGTCTTAATAGTTGTTCATAATCGATTACAAATCGCCAATTAATCTCATGCCAATAAAAATCTCGTTTCAAACCTCCATTTTCTAACAACGAGGCATGAAGACCTCAAAATTAATTACCCGAATTAACGAGTCACATTTAACGCCACCTGGGCACTTATCTTGTGGGAAACAACTCAATGGTTACAATACAAATTGGCAAATTATGCACAGAGATATTCATACAAGAATTTTCAAATAAGCCTCAGAGGCATTGTCACACCTCCCTTTTTCACTACACCACCGTAAAGGAGTATAATAAAGGGAGTTATTTCCAACTTGAAGTGGCAAACGAAACGGGATTTATTTATTAAAAAATTCAGAGTCGCCACTTGGGAGATTTATGGTGTCCCAAGTCACCGGTTCAAATCCCGAATCGAGGAAAAGGTTGACTCTGTTTAACAGTCTGCGAACTAGAAATTCGGGTAAGGAATTCTGTTAATCCGGGAGAAGGTGTTAGGCATTCCCGAGTTCCGTGGTTCTAGCACGGTTGCTCAACTGTTATAATTTGGCCTATTATCTGATTTTAATACATTTTTGAACCTATGTACAATTTTAACTTTTGACCGCTTTTATTTAATTATTTTTAAGAAAGATTTCAACGCTATTTAAAATATATTTTGGGTCACGTCACATAAATGCACCCGTAGCCCATAACATATTTTATCTAACATTGAGATTTGGATTTGGGTCACATAAATGTGCACCCGAGTTTAGGAACGTAAATTATTAAATAACGCGCCTAAAAGCAACTACGCGTTGTTGACTTTGCGAGGGCCATGGAAATTGTGCTAAATGGCACGTCTCGAATTCTAAGGATCAATACAAATTTAATTAAAATGAGGGCCATGTAATTGTCAAATTTGTTTGGCATGGCGCGCCTCAACTACTCTAATTTTAATGGGAATCAACTAAGTTGAAATACACGAAGAACTTCTAATCACTAAAGCGAATATTTCAAGTTTAATGAGAATAATCTCATGCTAGCAGAACGAAACATTGAATTGAACTACTTAAGAGGACCCAAGCAGGTCATGGACCCGTTGTCCTCATAACTAGGCTGTCAAGAAGCAAAATATCACGAATGGGCTCCAATGTAAAGTCCAAGAAAATGGATTGTTCCCAGGGAAGGTGACTCGGCACAATTGGGCCAATGTTACAACCCAATTTTCATGAATCGAACCTTTGCACACAATCGACCAACAGCCAATCAGGTAAAACTTTATGAAACACCGAATTAAATTAATCATTTCTTCTTTGAATTACTAGTTCTCCAAATTCAAACACATAAAACTGAATCTTTGCATTAATAACGTGATTGGGCCTAAGCCTGCTTTAGACTCGTGTGGCCTTATTACTTAGGAGAATAAGGGCCAAGAAGAATTCATGTCATACTTCAACGGGCTATTGCTGGGGTTAGTGACTCGAGATCGAGTCTCTCCAGAAGCACGCAGCACAAATTTAAGCTCTTCATCCACAGTAGTACATCAACTTCAGGCTACCAGATTTGAACTTCATTTCATAACATATTAAATAACAGACTGACTTATGCTGAACATTTAAACTAACTAACAGGCTTGGTTGAAAATATAGACTGCACACTACTCGATTTGTCCCCAACTTATACTTATCCTCATAATTATTCCAACGCAATAATCGTCACCGAACAAGCACACCTATTTTAACCAAGATTAAAACTAAAACTCAAATGCTCAAATGAGTCTATTATTGCGTCACTTCAACAGTCCCAAACCAATTACAACTCAAAGTACTCAACTATTCAGGATAAAAAAACTAACTAGCATACATAATGAATCAAGTAACTAAGGCAACCAATCACATAGAAATACTACAAATAAGACTATGATCATTCGTTCAACTTTGTTTTTCATTTCCATCTTCAAACTCGACCTTACATTGGGTATAGTTTAGGAAAAGTTAACCTGGGAGTGAAAGGAAAGCAAAAGGATCAGTAAATCAGCAGTAGTAGAACAGCCAGAATCCCAGTAGTGAAATAATGCCAAAGGAACTCAGCAAAAATCAGTGTTGATACACAGTAAACCCCAAAATCAAACTTGAATTGAAACAGAACTTCAAACACACCCTCAGCTTAAAACCAGCTTTCCAAACCCAAATTAAACCATCTCTAATCCCATGTGAACCAGAAATAACTTCAGAAAAAAGAAAACAACCTGAAGAACCAAAGATTACTTCAGGGATTCAAACTTTAAAATTACAGAAAAGGAAACTAATGGAAAAGTGTTTTTTTTTCAAATCTTCAGCCGTCTGATTTTTCTCTATTTTTCTATCTCTGAAAGTCTGCCTTCTTATGCAAGAAAGCATGCCTTTATAGGCAAGGGAGTAGGGCATCTTTCAGATTTTAGTTNATGACTCTCCCCGGCATAACCCGTGGACCTTTTCTGGCATAACCCGATGACTCTCCCCGGCATAACCCGAGGACCTTTTCCGGCATAACCCGATGAATTTCCCGGCATATAACCCGAGGACCTTTTCCGGCATAACCCGATGACTCTCCCCGGCATAACCCGATGACCTTTTCCGACATAACCTGATGACTCTCCCCGGACATAAC
>NW_017676074.1:0-8734 GCF_001879085.1 Nicotiana attenuata | reverse complement strand
GGCTCCTGATTGCTAAGCTTGAATGTATTCCCATGCTTTCCAGGCAGGCTCCTGATTGCTAAACTTGAATGTAATCCCTGCTCTCCAGGCGGGCTCCTGACCGCTAACTTGAAATGTACTCCCTGCTCTCCAGGCGAGCTCCTGACTGCTGACTTGAAATGTATTCCCTGCTCTTCAGGCGGGCTCCTGACTACTGACTTGAAATGCATTCCCTTGTTCTCCAGGCGGGCTCATGACTGCTGACTTTGAAATGTGCTCCCTTTTCTCCAGGCGGGCTCCTGACTGCTGACTTTGAAATGTGCTCCCTTGTTCTCCAGGCGGGCTCCAGACTGCTGACTTGAAATATATTCCCTGTTCTCCAGGTGGGCTCCTGACTTCAACAAAACAGACAAAACAAAGAAAATTTTCTGCCCCAGTTTGGTGGCTGGGCACATATGTGATTGTAAACTACATCATGTTACCAAATATCAGTAAGAATTTGAAAGCTAAAACTTGAACTGTACTCCCTCGTTCTCCAGGTGGGCTCCTGATTGCCGAAACTTGAATGTATTCCCTTGTTCTCCAGGCGGGCTCCTGACTGCTGACTTGAAATGTATTCCCTTGTTCTCCAGGCGGGCTCCTGACTGCTGACTTGAAATGTATTCCCTTGTTCTGCAGGCGGGCTCCTGACTGAATTTGATCTTTTTCTCCATGTTCTCCAAGCGGGTACCTGATTCCAACAAAAATAGACAAAACAAAGGAAATTTTCTGCCCCAGTTTGGTAGCTGGGCACATAGGTGAGTGTTAAACTGAATCATTCTACCAACTATTATTAAGAATTTGAAAGCTAAGTCCTATTATCCAGGGAGGTCCTGACAACTCTTAATTGAACGACAATTATAGATTTAAGATGTATCTTCTAAAGGTATTACTTCCGCTAAACCCTGTTATCTAAGAGATTCCTAAACTATTCCCCATTATCCAGGAGGGTCCTGACAACTCTTAACTAAACTACAACTTTAAATCTAAGTTATATCTTCTAAAGGTATTACTTCCACTAAATCTTGTTTTCTGACAGCACTCTTAAAGCTTGGTCCCATTATTCAGGAGGGTCCTGAAAACTTCTAATTGAATCCTATCTTAAACATGCAAACCTTGAAGCCAACTTATATTCCTTTGGGGTATATTTATGCTAAATTATGATGCTCATGATTGTTTTGAAATTTAAACTAGGTCCCATTTTCCAGGAGGGTCCTGAAAGTTTACGATCAAACCTGTTGGTGCTTGCTTTTCCCCTACGGAGAATTCCTCCGACGAACGAAATTTCTTGCCCCTGTTTCAATCAAAGAAAAATTGGTCAGTTTAAAATGGTGGTTTGTTGATGGCATTCTTGCTAAAGATGTCTCCGGTGCCGTGCTTTGTTTTGACCTGCTTCCCCAAACTAGCCCCGAACCGCTTGACTTTCTGACCGACTTTCAAACCCCATGACCTTGGATGACCCGAGTGTTCTGTACCCAAACCATTGTTTTACCTTTATGACCCTTCATCTAAACCTTTGCATCTCCCATGACATTACCAAATCATTCCACCGGTGAAACTTCCGGTGACTTCTTATATCCCACTTCACATTGTACTACCTTTGGTATGTTCTGGCCCCACTGTGCTTTGCATTCGTGGAAGCTGGTAGTGAGCTTTGAAATCCTTTCTTATTTGCTTTGACCAAGACTGACATTGGAATATTTATAGAGACCAAAACCCCAAAAGAAATGAAATGCAATGACCTTGAGAATTAAGGACAAAGAAAATCCAAAACCGGACGACTTGCTAAAAAGAAAAAAGAAAAGGAGACTTATCTGAGTGGGACAGCTGGCACCAATGATCATGACATGCATTTTGGATTAACTGGCCCAATCTGTCCAACCAATCACCTTTCAACTGCCATACTTTGTTGCCCCAGAATTCCATAACCTGATTTCTTCAACCAAACCTTAACCCTCACAGACCTTAACCCTCACAGACCTCGCCCATTTGTTCACTTCTCAACTCACTTTCGCCTTAAGGTGCCCGTGAGGGTTTTCACCGATAAGACTCTCTCATTTTTGATTTCTCTCAGCTCCCGTTGCCTTACGGTGCCCGTGAGAGTTTTCACCAATAAGACTCTCTCATTTTTCATTTCTCTCAGCTCCCGTCGCCTTACGGTGCCTGTGAGGGTTTTCACCAATAAGACTCTCTCATTTTTATTTTTCCTGCTTGGACCAGAGTGTTGCCCCTGAAATGAATCACCTCTACCTGCTCGACTTGGTATTTCCCGAAGACTGATCAGAAGGTCTTTCTTTGGACCGTAATGTGGCTTTTGGATAGGGTTAGAAAGAAGGGGTAATACAGGCTCAAAAACAATTCAGCGGGGTTTTAAATTACAACTCCTGGAATCAGATTTCTCACAACAACCACAACTTCTGCCCTAGTTTCTTGCTTGGGGACTTTCGGATTTTTATTTTGATGGGACCGAACCATGAGGCTGCCTACGTATCCTTAAAAGGAATCAGGTCGAACGTAGTTCATGTCATAGAAATTGCTTTGTTGTTGTGACATTTTTTTTCTTTTTTTTCCTTCTTTTATTTTCGTTCTTCCTTTTCTCTTTTGATTTTTTATTCTTCTTTTCTTTTTCTTCCTTTTTCTTTCTCTTTCTTTTCTTTTCTTTATTTTACTTATCTTTCACATTGTGCATCTGATCTTTGTGACTGATTCCAAAACCGGTGTCTGAAAGGAAATAAACAAGGCTCAAAGGGGTAATGAGGGATAAAGTGTTTAGATAGCAGAACAAAATACCTTCGTCATTCCAATCTTCAAAACATGCCAAGTACAAACAAATACAATTAAAACAAAGAAAATCATACATAATATCTCTTGACCGCATCAGAATTGATGGCCATTTCAACACACTTGCCTTCTATGTCTGTCAAATACAAAGCACCATTGGACAACACTCTCATCACGATGAATGACCCCTGCCAATTTGGGCGAACTTGCCTTTGGCCTCAGCATGATGTGGAAGAATACGTCTCAACACTTGCTGACCCATTTCGAACTTTCGTGGATGCACCTTCTTATTATATGCTCTTGCCATTCTCTGTTGATACAATCGACCATGACACACTGCTGCTAATCTTTTCTCATCGATCAAACTCAATTGCTCCAAGCGGGCTTTGACCCATTCGTCATCATCAATTTAATCTTCTGTGACAATCCGAAGGGATGGGATCTCCAC
The DNA here is from genome assembly GCF_001879085.1 of Nicotiana attenuata. NCBI lineage: Eukaryota > Viridiplantae > Streptophyta > Magnoliopsida > Solanales > Solanaceae > Nicotiana > Nicotiana attenuata. The sequence goes on along the minus strand of NW_017676074.1, from coordinate 5,487 downwards.
TTCTGCAGGTATCACTACCTCGGTGCCATAGACCAGCAAATATGGAGTCGCCCCTACTGAAGTACGAACAGTAGTACGATAACCCAGTAGTGCAAAATGCAACTTTTCATGCCACTATCTAGAACCCTCCACCATTTTCCGCAGTATCTTCTTTATATTCTTGTTGGCCGCCTCAACTGCTCTGTTTGCCTTGAGGCGGTAAGGGGTGGAATTGCGATGTGTAATCTTGAATTGCTGACATACCTTTTTCATCAGATGACTATTAAGATTAGCCCCATTGTCTGTAATGATCACCTTTGGTATTCCAAACCGACAAATGATATTTGAGTGCACAAAATCAACCACCACTTTCTTGGTCACAGACTTGAACGTTTTAGCCTCAACCCACTTGGTGAAATAATCAATGGCCACCAGAATGAACCTGTGCCCATTTGATGCTTCTGGCTCAATTGGCCCAATGACATGCATGCCCCACGCAACAAAAGGCCATGGTGCAGACATTGTGTGCAATTCCGATGGTGGAGAATGAATCAAATCTCCATGTACTTGACACTGATGACACTTACGCACAAAACTGATACAATCTCGCTCCATAGTAAGCCAATAATAACATGTTCGGAGAATCTTCTTTGCTAACACATACCCACTCATATGTGGTCCACAAACTCCCGAATGTACTTCAGCCATAATAGCTGTGGCCTGTCTAGTATCTATGTATCGCAACAACCCAAGATCCGGAGTTCTTTTGTACAATACCCCTCCACTGAAGAAAAATCCACTTGCCAGACGTCGAATTGCTCTCTTTTGATCCCCTATGGCCTGTACTGGATACACTCCCATTCTGAGGTATTCTTTGATATCATGGTACCACGGCTCACCATCAAGTTCTTCTTCCACCATATTACAGTAAGCATGCTGATCGCGGACCTGAATCTGCAAAGGGTCCACATAAGCTTTATCTGGATGATGCAACATTGATGCCAAAGTAGCCAAAGCATCGGCAACTTCATTATGAATCCTTGGAATGCGCTTGAACTCAATTTATTGAAACCGTTGACAAAGATCATGCAAACATTGTCGGTATGGTATAAGCTTTAAATCCCGTGTTTCCCTTTCCCCTTGAATCTGGTGTACCAGAAGGTCCGAGTCACCCATGACCAAGATTTCCTGGACACTCATATCTACAGCTAACCTCAAACCCAAGATACATGCCTCATACTCGACCATGTTATTAGTACAATAGAAACGAAGTTGAGCCGTAACAGGGTAGTGCTGCCCTGTTTCAGAAATAAGTACCGCTCCTATCCCAACGCCTTTCATATTGGCAGCCCCATCAAAGAAAAGCTTCCATCCTGGCTTTTCGACTTGTTCTAGCTCATCAACATGCATTATCTCTTCATCAGGGAAGTATGTCTTCAAAGGTTCATATTCTTCATCTACTGGATTCTCAGCCAAATGGTCAGCCAACGCTTGTGCTTTCATTGCAGTCCGGGTCACATAGACAATGTCGAATTCCGTGCGCAAGATTTGCCACTTTGCGAGCCTCCCTGTGGGCATAGGCTTCTGAAAGATATACTTCAACGGATCCAACCGAGAGATGAGGTAAGTGGTATACGATGACAAGTAATGTTTCAACTTCTGTGTTACCCAAGTTAGGGCGCAACACATCCTCTCAAGCTGAGTATACTTAACCTCGTAAGTTGTGAACTTCTTGCTGAGGTAGTATATGGCCTGCTCTTTCCTACCGGTGATGTCATGCTGACCTAACACACACCCAATCGAATTGTCCAAAACCGTCAGATACAGAATCAAAGGGCTCCCTGGTTCTGGCGGGACCAACACCGGTGGGTTTGACAGATACCCCTTTATCTTATCAAATGCTTCTTGACATTCGTTTGTCCACTTAGCCACAGCATCCTTCTTTAACAACATGAAGATAGGCTCACAAGCTGTTGTAAGCTGAGCGATAAACCTGCTGATGTAATTCAATCTCCCTAACAGACTCATCACCTTAGTCTTGTTCTTCGGAGGTGGCAATTCTTGGATGGCTTTGATTTTTGATGGGTCCTATTCAACACCTCGACGGCTGACTATAAATCCCAACAATTTTCCAGAGGGAACACCAAAAGCGCATTTCGCAGGATTGAGCTTGAGATTGTACCTACGAAGCCTTTGGAAGAACTTCCTCAGATCCCAGACGTGGTCAGACTGCTTCCTGGTCTTTAGAATTACATTATCCACATATACCTCGATCTCCCTGTGTATCATGTCGTGGAATATGGTTGTCATCTCATGTAGGTTGCCCCAGCATTTTTCAAACCAAATGGCATGACCCTGTAGCAGTATGTTCCCTATGGCGTGATGAATGCCGTCTTTTCTGCATCTTCCTCATCCATTAAGGTCCGGTCATAGCCCGCATAACAATCCACAAAAGAGCCAATCTCATGTTGGCACAATTATCAATCAATATGTGGATGTTTGGTAATGGGAGGTTATCCTTTGGACTCGCCTTGTTGAGATCACGGTAATCAACGTACACCCTGGTCTTTCCATCCTTCTTTGGCACCAGCACAACGTTGGCTAACCAAGTGGGATACCGCGTGACCTGAATGACCTTTGCATCAAACTGCTTGGTGACCTCTTCTTTGATCTTCACACTCATATCAGTTTAAATTTCCTCAACTTCTGTTTGACAGGGGGAAATGCCGGGTCAGTGGGCAATTTGTGAACCACCAAGTCAGTGCTTAGACCTGGGATGTCGTCATATGACCATGCAAAAACATCTTTGTACTCAAACAGTGCTTTAATTATCTCCTCTCTGAGCTGTGGTTCAAGATGGACACTTATTTTAGTTTCCCAGAAATTATCTTGATCCCCTAAGTTGATTGCTTCTGTATCATTCAGGTTAGGTTTGGATTTTTCGAAATGGATTAATTCTTTACTGATCTCTTCAAAAGCCTCATCATCATCATACCACTTCATCATCACACTCAGTTTCTTGTATTATTATTTCAGAATTAGATTGGCATTTAAGATTGGGCCGGAGATTCCTCATGCATGTCATGTCACTGAAACCAGTATAAAAAGGACTGTACAAGAAAGAAAAGAAAAACAAAAATAAAAACTATCAGGAATAAAAAAGAAGGGAAATTGCATTTCATTGAAATTAAAGATAACAAGGTTTAGCACATCCAAATGGACGGAACATAGAATCTGAATTACAACCCTGGAATAATCCAGATTAAACTGAAAGAAAAATCAAAGCCGACTACAAAGACTCCCTTCGAGTAGGAAGAGGAGTAGCTTCCCAATTGTTGATCTTTGCACTGTGCCCCACAAATTGCATGTCCGCCTTGCTCGATCCCTCTCCAGCCTCCACCATATTCACCTCGTCGAACAACTTTTCAAACCTTTAAAGCAACTCCTTATCAGGACCAACCACAGAACCAGGCATTGTTGTTACTAGGCGCTTCTTAGTACCAGGCATGACAAATGATCGGGAGAGACATGGGACAGGCTTTGGAAGAACCCATGCTCTCTGTTTCAACTTTCTGGCTCGTCTTATGTCTGCAGCTGCAGGCTTGAACCCCAAACCAAAAGTATCTAAGTTCTTTGGAAGAGACACCGGCTGTACTATACCTTGTAGAGACGCACCCAAACCCTTGCCAGGTACGAAGCCATTCTTCAACATCTCAGAAGCCACCATGACTGATGCGGCTGCTACCTTCGTAATTGGAACACACTCCCCTTCTGGGATCTTATCAACTGATATTGTATCAAAAACCTGATAGACCCACGGCCCCTTGTCGTCTTCAACTTCGATGAAAGGTATAATGGCATCATTCTGGGCACACAAACCATCCTCGCCGTGCACTACAATTTCCTATCTGTCCCATTCAAATTTAACCATCTGGTGCAGGGTAGATGGCACTGCCTTGGCGGCATGAATACATGGTCGGCCTAGCAAAAGATTGTGAGAAACCGCCACATCCAACACCTGAAATTCCATAGTAAATTCAACTAGCCCTGTTGTCAGCTCCAGCACTATGTCCCCGACCGAATCTTTCCCTCCACCGTCGAACCCTCGAACGCAAATACTGTTCTTGTGAATTCTTTCATTGTCCACTTTCAATTTTCCCGGGGTGGAGAGAGGGCAAATGTTGGCGCTGGAACCATTACCAATCAATACCCAGGTAACCACGGAATCTTCGCACTTCACCGTAAGATAAAGGGCTCTATTATGCTCAGTGCCCTCCATCGGCAATTCATCATCAAAAAAAGTGACTCTGTTTATCTCAAAAATCTTGTTTGCTATCTTTTCCATATGGTTTTCAGAGATCATGTCCGGAACGCGGGCCTCATTCAAGATTTTCATCAACGCCCGGCGGTGCTCGTCCGAATGGATTAACAATGAGAGCAATGAAATCTGGGTAGGGGTCTTCCTCAACTGCTGTATAATAGAATAGTCCTGCATTTTTATCTTCCTCAAGAACTCCTCTGGCTCTTCTTCGGTCACAACTTTCTTCACTAACACTGGGTTATCTTTGGCGGTTTTGGCTTTTCTTAACTCCTTGGGGGCGAAGCATCTCCCCGAGCGGGTCAGACCTTGGGTCTCACAGACATCCTCTTTAACCTCTTTCCCTTTGTAAATCACTGTCATTCGGCCACAATTCCAGGGGACGGCCTTGTTGTTGACTATTGGTAGCTGAGTCACTGGTTTGATAATAATAGGCTCTGTGCGAGTACCCTCCACTATTACGACAGGCTTGTTTGCTGCCCCTAGTACCACTACTTTTGCTTTTCCCTATTCACTGCAACCCCGCTTGAGGACTCCTTCTCAATTACCACAAATGGTTTACTGTTTGTCTCTTTCAACTTGATCAAAGACTTCTTACTTGTTCACTTGTCACTCGGCCTGACTTCACAGGACCTGATCGTCATTACAGTCTGTGATGGCTTCTTAGGCTCTCCTTCTTTATGCACTATCTCAATCATATTGGTCTCATGATGGGCCGGCAACGGATTCTGGTTGATATTAGGCGCTTCCGAGGCTTGGACCTCGATCCGATGGGTATGAATGAGCTCTTGAATAGCTGTTTTCAACTTCCAGCATTTCTATGTGTCATGCCCTGGATCCCCTGAACAATATTCACAACTCATCGAGTGGTCAAGATTTCTCAGAAGTGGATTCGGCAACTTAGGCTCAATCGGATTCAACATACCCAACTGTGGAATAGACTGGTATATGATTCTCCCAATGGAGTGAAAGTCTTTTGCTTCTGCACCCTCTCATCCTTGAAGGCTTGATTTGGTCGGAAACCTGTCCCAGGGGGATTTCTGTAGGCTCTTGGTGGTGGATAGGTATTTTAGGGAGGTGGGTAAGTATTCTGTGGGTTTGGCGCACGCCATTGTGCGTGGGTTGGAGGTTGAGTGTATGTCTGAGCATGATGGACAGAGAAGTGGGGATCTGAAGGTGGGTAGTAGTGT
>NW_017676073.1:9502-52603 GCF_001879085.1 Nicotiana attenuata | reverse complement strand
AGCATCTTCCTCCCTCGAATATTTATCTTTGTTTTTTGCTTGATTATACGGCTGTTGATTGAGTCTTTCTGTTGCAGGAACGATATAAAGGGGTTTTCGTCTAAGTCTTCGAGTCCTCTCTTGGAAGTGGGAAGTGAGGGGGCAGTGCTAGCTGTCCATCTAGTCCATTCCGTCTTGCGTTGGAAAAACCTCTACTCTACCCCTATGTTCGTATGCCCCTATGTCCGTGCAAGCAGTGGCCCCTTGGCTCTAAGCCTGATAGTGGTCTTAGTGTAAGGAAGCAAGCAACCTAAATATGGCACATGTCGCAGGGCCCCACTCGGATGACTGTTTTTGAGGCAGGCGTCTTCTAGGCTTTCATCCTCTGTTAGTCCATTGCATCAAGAGTATTGAGACTGATTGGGCCCTAGGACCCTTTTAGGAAAGCGACGGAAGAAAAGTAAGGATTGCTCTAATAAGAAGGATCTTGCTATTCTAGGAGGTGGCGTACCTGAAAGACTGACTATTGACTTTGATCATTCGTTAGTACTAAGACTTGAATCAGTATCTCAAATAGGGCGATATCAGGCCTTCTGTGCGATATTGATCATCTGTATATGGTAAGCGGACTGCCTTTCCCCCTTACTAAATCAAATAGGGAAATGAAAAGGGGTCGACCTTAATTTCTAGCTTAGATAGCTTAGACTGAAGAGTTGTAGCTTTGCTTTCTGAAAGAGTCATTTTCTCGTTATTAGAGAGAAGCAGAAGCCTTAGAAGGAAGCACTCGTGGCACACTTACTATATCCCATTCCAGCCTCACCTTACCCTTTCGTTAACTAACCTACCTTGCTTTTCAAATATAAATAGAAAACCACTCAGGTCAATAGCTCCTTTCATCATGGGTCACTTTCCCTAATCAATTTTGATCACTAAAAAAGACCTCCGCAGGACCTTCACCCGGAAGACAGAATCAAAGGTAGACAACAGTCAGTTGTTTCACTTCAGTAAGAGGTAAGGCAGAAAAAGGGAAAAGGGAAAGGCACCTTGACTTTGAAAACTCAAAGGGCAAGCAAGGGAAGTGCAAGCTAACTAATGGCAAGGGCCGGAGATAGAGAGTGATGAAGGGGGAAGAGGAGCTTGGTAGCTTGCGTAAGTCCAGTTTCAGAGGTTCAGAAGCCAAAGGCAACTCTCAGACCATTTGAGTTTACAGACTCTGTCGTTTAGGTGACTACGAGATAGAACATGGGTTCACCCGCTCAAAACTACAACTAGACTACCAGTAGAGGAACTGAACGGGCAAAAAGACCTACTAAATAGGAGGAAAAGGTGCTATCCCAATAGGTTCCGGATCGGATCGAGCAATAAGTGAAGGAGCTTGACCAATCCCAATGAGGGAAGTAGTGAATGAGAAGTGGAAGGGACATCTTGAACTCAGGGGGAAGGGACCTTAATGACAACAAAAGAAGTGCGTGCATTTCCCGATCAAAGAAGCCCTTGAACTCACCTCCATTCAACAAAGAAATTTCACACATGAACTCTCCTCGGGATTGGACTCTTTCTGACAGCCCTTTTGCCAGCGTAGATGAATCTTCTATCCAGATCTGATTTCGACCCGTCTTCCAAGACACCTTCAACCAACCGTAGAGATCAGGGGTGAGATATCAAAGTCGACCTCCTTGTCAGGTCAGATAGATGACTGGCATATAGAGATGCTTAAAACATCATTCTTTGAATAACTGAAAACAGAAGCGATGAAGCAAGGAGCTTAGCGTACCGTTTTTGACTACCTTCTCTGTCATGTCTGAGTTCTAACATTCTAGGGAATCTGTGCTTTGCTTTGTCAATGTCACTTTCAATATGCTTCACACATACAACTTTGATTGAACTGTTCACATTGGCCATCTAGAGAGATTATATACAGTGTGCCGTTAGGGAGGAGAACTCTTGAATAGGAAAGAGGGGGAAAACTGACTTCTAGTGAGGGTTGGCGCCCTAGCGTAAACCTATTAGTCTTGCTAGCTTAACATATTAGCAACTCTATAGGGAATAAAACCCGATCACCCTGGAATATACCTACGTCATTTAGCCTAGATAGAATTAATTGTAGGCTATTGGTTTGACGCAAGGTGAGCGATACATAGACTGTTTCGTGGGTTATATTACAGAATATAAAAACTCATAGTAAATGCTTATTTATTTATTAAGGCAAATCATTAGCGGCGCTAGAGCGCTCTTGGGGATAGTGTATAAGGTTTGGCTTTACGGTTTATACAAGGTTGTAAGAGTGATCGATTTCCATCTTCGCCTTATAGACCACACAACTGGGATCATCACCAAAATATATCGTGCTCTCTATACATATATGTATAGACGTCAAACCTTATCATTCATGAAATTATTACTAATGGAATTAGGTCATTTATTCATGTTTAATGCCAGTGATAGCTTACATTCTTAGGTGTAGGGTTGGGATATACCGACCTTAGCTGATCTAATCATAGATTATTTGAAACAATTAGAAATTATAGATAGTATTAAACTACCTGAGTATATAGAGAAATTGCTTGAATGGTCAAAGAAAGAAGTGAATAATTCTTCAGATTTCAATTATGATGGTATAGAAGTAAGGGTTGAAAAACAAGAGGTTAAAGCTGATGTTTCAGGGGTTGAAGAGGAAAAAGATAATTATGGTAAACTATTTTTGGTCGTATTTTGTACTTTTTATTTGATAGGATATTTTTGTCTATGTAGTGAATTATAAAAATTGTTGGTTCACAAGGCTAAATGCTCAGTAAATCTGATATAAGCCCTGCTCACCTAGAATTAGACTATCCGTCCGCCTTTTTGCTGAACTAGCAAACCGGGTTGGCGCGGGTGAGCCTTTGGTAACTGTGTTAAATAGCGGAAGCACTGTTTATAGGGTTTATATCCTACATAAGAAATTCATTTCCAGTTATGCGGCCGAAGAGTATAGATTGTTGTCGATTTTTTAATGTATTGAAAAATATCGACGACCTGGATGATTATACGCTGTGTGAGTAGTTCGAAAAACTGACGATTGATAGCGGGACTTCTTCTGATAATGGTAATACCGGATCTTCCTCGGGTAATTCAGAGGACAGCTCAAGTAGTACGCCTCCTTTTTCTCGTTCTTTGAACACATTTCATCTTTGGTGAGAGGGTATAATACAGGGTATGAAGAAAGGTATCTGCTTAGATTCTGTTTTACCCCATTATCCGGGGTCGTACAAGAATTTTGGTAATAAAAGTATGGCTTTTGCATTTCGTTTTCTACCCGGTCAATCTAAATTTCTACTTAAAGAGTTAGAGTATTGTAGTGAGAAAGTGGAAAAATTGACCGTATACTGCAACAACAACCTGGGGTTATCATATATAACTAGTAGAATTTCACCCGATAGTATGTTTACTGCCTCTAGTTTATGAGCCGGCGTTCGTGGATTATTGAATGAACCCGGGAATGCGGATAGGGTATTAACTGATGTTGTAACATATACTCCCGGGTATTTTGGGCATACTTGGCGCTTGTGGTTACGGGTGTAGGTTGTGCTGTCTGGTACAAGGTGGACCCTTGCTCAATGGGTAATATGCCTGATAGCACCATATTTGGCCCGCTATTCAACTACGAGAAGTATTTCGACCTACAGTATCGACCGCAGGGGTTTGAGGTTGCAAAGTTTATCAATTCTGCTAATCTTACCCAACCCGTGCCCCATGCCATTAGTGAAACGCCTTTATGTGAATTAACTATTCCGGCTAGTGGACCTCTACTTAAGGCGGTTGGGTTGGGCATAATGCTCTCATTCGCTCTTGCTGCCGGTCTTGTCCCTACCGAAATGGGATTGTGTGGATAGTCTATTAAAAGTAAAAGCACTTTCTTAACCAAGATGTTATCATAATACTTTTTAATAAAAGAAAGTAGTAAGAGTATCTAAACAGCAACGCACCTTTACTTAAGCAATATCGTAAGGTTCTCTCTTAGCGCTTTTCTCAGCCTATTCTAATAAGGTTGAAGAATTCTATTAGTGAAAGTCAAGAAAGTCTGCCGGAGGTGGGAAAAACTGAGTTCTAGTGAGGGTTGGCGCCCTAGCCTAAAGCTATTAGTCTTGCTAGCTTAACGTCTTGGGATGGAAGTTCTTCCAGGGCGGGGAGAACGAACGATGTTGATTGGCATAAGGCCCCTAGTCCAATTCTTTTGCATTCCCTCTTCTAAGAACTTCAGTCAAAAAGGCTGTGATGTGATTCCCAGGTCGGGATCACGAACGAGATATAGCACAAGAACTTGAGTTAAGTAATTGAAAGAGTCAGTCTCTTAGCGCCGACCTCATATTAACTCAGTCTTCAATTTCCACTCCTTCTGAATAGGGATAGGGTTCCCTATCAATCGGCAGCCGCTGGTAGAATAAATCTACCCGGACCCTCCGCTGGTATAATGAATAAGCACGGGCTTTTTCCCCTATAGCGGGAAATAAGCATTCGGAAGACTAAGAGTAAAAAGGGGGCGCTGATACATCGACAGCTCAATTAGACCGGCACAACCTATCCAGGAATCTGGACCTGAACCCCTATAAAATGGTAATTTTATATTAAATTTAGCTGGCTTGCGTAGACTAATAGAATCCTCCAGCGCCCTTCAACCTTTACTCACTAGCAGAGTCCGAGCTAGACTAGGATCCGCCCCCACTCACTTCCACTGCCAACCATCAGGGGTCAATGATTTATGTTCAAGGATCCCTCGGTGTATAAAAACAGCTGCTCAGTAAGAAAAGAAAAAGATAGGGTCTCAAAAGGCTAACCTGGCTTTTTCTTCTTCTTCTTACCGGAGTTAATATGTTTTTTCTTATTCTTCTTCGGTGGATGGATGAATAGAGTAGGTGAAGAGTTACTCTGCCCTTGCCTTTGAATAGTAGCTTTCTTAGGGGCATCCGGCCTTTGACTCTGGCCTTGCTTATCTTTGATGATACTATCGGAAGTTAAACTAGCTATTTTCGAGCGTAAATTAACAACCTTTTCCCGAAGAGACTGAAGATCATATTCTTGTATCCTATATTTATATAGAAGTACTCTTTTATCTTGTCCCGCGTAGTCTTTCACATTCACCGGTTTTGTATCAACCCAATCTTGATTATTATCATACACCAGTTCCCTCTTGGTATTAGTTTGGGTACTTAACTTCACTAATTTGGTCTTTTTCATGATGTCCAGTGTTGCCCAATTTATTAGGAAGTTAGAATCAACAAGGGCCACTATTCTCCGTTTTAAATCAGCGTATTGTGTTTCATGCCACTTATCACTGACCAATGGTTTAGCTAACCCCTTATGTTTAGTTATGATCTGATTTTTATCAGTCCAAAGACAATAACCCTTTGGTGCTAAAAAGATACCTTTATTTAATTTGTGCTCCAGCTTAAACTTCCCCAATTCAGTGGGTGAGACATTATCATCAGGAAGAGGACTCCCAAGGATAACTGAGTTCGTATCCGTGTAGTAACAATCTTCTCTTGAAATGTAATGATGCATATGGATACGAGCACATGCTGTGATAGCCGCCGACATCTGAACTGCTGCTATCCTTGGTGGCCTCCACTCCGCGTCTGGAACCCGTTCTGTATTAGTCTTATAGGCATCAATGTAGTATTCATCGCTAAGCTTCTCAGCATACTGGAACCCTGTTGTCATAATTAATTGATTATATTTATCGTAATTGCAGACCTCTGTCTGCGTGGATTCAGGGTTAATACCAAATCTACCGTATAGTGAATTCATAAGGATCTTGTACACATAGGCCATGGCCTCANGGTAGGACGAAGACCGCCAGCAAGAGCGAATGAGAGCATTATGCCCAACCCAACCGCCTTAAGCAGAGGTCCACTAGCCGGAATAGTTAATTCACATAAAGGCGTTTCACTAATGGCATGGGGCACGGGCTGGGTAAGATTAGCAGAATCGATAAATTTTGCGACCTCAAACCCCTGCGGTCGATACTGTAGGTCGAAATACTTCTCGTAGTTGAATAGCGGGCCAAATATGGTGCTATCAGGCATATTACCCATTGAGCAAGGGTCCACCTTGTACCAGACAGCACAACCTACACCCGTGACCACAAGCGCCAAGTAACGCCCAAAATACCCGAGAGTATATGTTACAACATCAGTTAATACCCTATCTGCATTCCCGGGTTCATTCAATAATCCACGAATGCCGGCTCCTAAACTAGAGGCAGTAAACATACTATCGAGTGAAATTCTACTAGTTATATATGATAACCCCAGGTTGTTGCAGTATACGGTCAATTTTTCCACTTTCTCACTACAATACTCTAACTCTTTAAGTAGAAATTTAGATTGACCGGGTAGAAAACGAAATGCAAAAGCCATACTTTTATTACCAAAATTCTTGTACGACCCCAAATAATGGGGTAAAACAGAATCTAAGTAGATACCTTTCTTCATACCCTGTATTATACCCTCCCACCAAGGATGAAATGTGTTCAAAGAACGAGAAAAAGGAGGCGTACTGCTTGAGCTGCCCTCTGAATTACCCGAGGAAGATCCGGTATTACCATTATCAGAAGAAGTCCCGCTATCAATCGTCAATTTTTCGAACTTCTCACACGGCGTATAATCATCCAGGTCGTCGATATTTTTCAATACATTAAAAAATCGACACCAATCTATACTCTTCGGCCGCATAACTGGAAATGAATTTCTTATGTAGGATATAAACACTATAAACAGTGCTTCCGCTATTTAACACAGTTACCAAAGGCTCACCCGCGCCAACCCGGTTTGCTAGTTCAGCAAAAAGGCGGAGGGATAGTCTAATTCTAGGTGAGCAGGGCTTATATAAGATTTACCGAGCATTTAGCCTTGTAAACCAACAATTTTTATTATTCACTACATAGACAAAAATATCCTATCAAATAAAAAGTACAAAATACGACCAAAAATAGTTTACCATAATTATCTTTTTCCTCTTCAACCCCTGAAACATCACCTTTAACCTCTTGTTTTTCAACCCTTACTTCTATACCATCATAATTGAAATCTGAAGAATTATTCACTTCTTTCTTTGACCATTCAAGCAATTTCTCTATAAACTCAGGTAGTTTAATACTATCTATAATTTCTAATTGTTTCAAATAATCTATGATTAGATCAGCTAAGGTCGGTATATCCCAACCCCTACACCTAAGAATGTAAGCTATCACTGGCATTAACATGAATAACTGACCTAATTCCATTAGTAATAATTTCATGAATGATAAGGATCTTGTACACATAGGCCATAGCCTCATTACCTTCTTTCCTTGCCTTTAACCGGCTCTCAAAGAGGGAGCCAACTAACTCCCCGAATGGGCTGCCGGGATTTATTTTTTGAAACATGTAGCCCGAAAGAGGGATTACCTTGTAGCCTACGCTTGTAGCATATTTTAACTCTTCACTGTAATAAACACCGACAAATTCACCTGTAGGGAAGATTAGTGTTTTAGATTTAGGATCCTTATAGGGTAAGAAAGGTCGTTTTATATGTGGAGGGCACTCTATATAAGCCTCAAAAAATCCAAACAAGCTATCTAATTTGGCGCTCTCCAAATTGCCCCGCCAGACAGGCTCACCCCCAGGCATTGGGTAGTTTTTCATAATATATGGGTATAATGAGTTTACATCATAGTAATATAGATTATGACCTATAGGTTTATATACATTGGTATGGCCCCCGCAGTATCCACGGCGAATGAATGTATCTTCATTAAGATTGGGGATATAGATAGGGGAGTTTTCCTGATCGTAATAGCAAGAGCGAAAAATATCTAGAGCTAACGCTGACAAGGTCCTTTTTTTCAAGATATCAACTCTATACAGAGAATAATAGATAGCTTGAGCTGTATGCATAATGCCACCTAATAAAAAGATATCCCGTTTCATATACTCTAATAATTCTTCCCGCATCTGGATAAGACTCGACTCTTGTACTTTATCATACTGTATACATCCTTTAGCCCCTAATTGGGGACAGAGATTTTTAGCTAAGGTATTGAGATTACTCGGGAGAAGCATGAGTGAATCCCTTAGACGAAATAGCATTTTCTTATCGCGATAGACAACTAACTCATATAGCAAGTTGTTCCTCATAAGAGGTTTAAAGGTGTGTTTAGTATCATGACTAGCGAAATATTTCAAAAATAGAATACCATCAAATCGCGATAAGTTACGGTTTATACAAGGTTGTAAGAGTGATCGATTTCCATCTTCGCCTTATAGACCACACAACTGGGATCATCACCAAAATATATCGTGCTCTCTATACATATATGTATAGACGTCACACCTTATCATTCATGAAATTATTACTAATGGAATTAGGTTAGTTATTCATGTTAATGCCAGTGATAACTTACATTCTTAGGTGTAGGGGTTGGGATATACCAACCTTAGCTGATCTAATCATAGATTATTTGAAACAATTAGAAATTATATATAGTATTAAACTACCTGAGTTTATAGAGAAATTGCTTGAATGGTCAAAGAAAGAAGTGAATAATTCTTCAGATTTCAATTATGATGGTATAGAAGTAAGGGTTGAAAAACAAGAGGTTAAAGGTGATGTTTCAGGGGTTGAAGAGGAAAAAGATAATTATGGTAAACTATTTTTGGTCGTATTTTGTACTTTTTATTTGATAGGATATTTTTGTCTATGTAGTGAATAATAAAAATTGTTGGTTTACAAGGCTAAATGCTCGGTAAATCTTATATAAGCCCTGCTCACCTAGAATTAGACTATCCCTCCGCCTTTTTGCTGAACTAGCAAACCGGGTTGGTGCGGGTGAGCCTTTGGTAACTGTGTTAAATTGCGGAAGCACTGTTTATAGGGTTTATATCCTACATAAGAAATTCATTTCCAGTTATGCGGCCGAAGAGTATAGATTGGTGTCGATTTTTTAATGTATTGAAAAATATCGACGACCTGGATGATTATACGCTGTGTGAGAAGTTCGAAAAACTGACGATTGATAGCGGGACTTCTTCTGATAATGGTAATACCGGATCTTCCTCGGGTAATTCAGAGGGCAGCTCAAGCAGTACGCCTCCTTTTTCTCGTTCTTTGAACACATTTCATCCTTGGCGGGAGGGTATAATACAGGGTATGAAGAAAGGTATCTGCTTAGATTCTGTTTTACCCCATTATCCGGGTTCGTACAAGAATTTTGGTAATAAAAGCAAAAAATGATATTAACATATTAGCAACTCTATAGGGAATAAAACCCGGTCACCCTGGAATATACCTACGTCATTTAGCCTAGGTAGAATTAATTGTAGGCTATTGGTTTGACGCAGGGTGAGCGAAACATAGACTGTTTCGTGGGTTATATTACAGAATATAAAAACTCATAGTAAATGCTTATTTATTTATTAAGGCAAATCATTAGCGGTCGCTAGAGCGCTCTTGGGGGATAGTGTATAAGGTTTGGTCTTTACGGTTTATACAAGGTTGTAAGAGTGATCGATTTCCATCTTCGNTAGCTAAGGTATTGAGATTACTCGGGAGAAGCATGAGTGAATCCCTTAGACGAAATAGCATTTTCTTATCGTGATAGACAACTAACTCATATAGCAAGTTGTTCCTCATAAGAGGTTTAAAGGTGTGTTTAGTATCATGACTAGCGAAATATTTCAAAAATAGAATACCATCAAATCGCGATAAGTTGTGGAAGTAGACAGTATGAATTGATCGATTTTTGCTCACTACGACTGCTAAGCGCTCTAGAAAGTCGGACAACATCTTATTACTCCTTTTATGGATAGTTGGAAATAGAGACGCCGGATTGTCTTCACTGAAATACGTTTTTCCATAGATCAACGACATTAGGAGAGATTTAACAATTTTTCTATCAAGCGCCTCACATACGCGAGTCCTAATCAGGTGAGGATCCTCGAAAGTTTGACATTCCTCAATCAAGGACTTTTTAATCTCCGATACAAAGAAGTCGTAAACGTCATTAATACCTATTTTCTTTATAGGCTGCTCCTTATCACCTTTAGTTGGAATAAGATTCGTACAATTAGCTATTTCAAAATCTAACAAGAATAACTAATTATCTGATAAGCGCTTGCAGATGCATCTTGTGTGATAGGAAGTTGCCAGTCTGATACCCTAGTATCCAACCCTTGGATAATTAGAGCCTTGCTTAGGAACTGAAAGGGATCTCTAGCGGTAGGTGCATACTCAATGATTCTACCAATAGACTCAAACCTCTGCTCATGATACCATCTCTCAGCCGCGGAGTAAGTATCAAACTTTTGATAATGAAATGAGGCTGCCGCATATAACATTGTCTTAACCTTCTCATCGTATTCTGTACTATGAGAAGGATTTGCCATCTTAGCATCATAAACTGTACGCTTAGAGAACACTATCAATGACCTTGCTAAATCTCGCTCGTGGAAATGTAATACCCCCGCGCGATAAATCCTACCGCGGAAGTCGACGAATGCTGGCAGATAAAATTCATACCCCTCGTAAGCTGACGCTATATCGAGTATAAACCTTTCATAACGGGCTCGCTGGATATCACTCAAGAACTCTTTTAGAAATGCAGGATAGAGGTTAGGTTTGAGCTTACCAACCCCCTTTGATGCTTCTAGATAACACTCCCTCAATAGCTTGCATCCCTCGGCTACATTTAAGTTGGCTAGAAACTTCGGCATCAGTAGATCTATTTCCACTAATATATCATAATTTATTCTAATGAAATCTAACACACCTACATTTATCTCAAAAGCCTCTTTCTGTAAGGTATTCATGGTGTCACACATTTCCTGGTAGTTTTCACCCAATAAAATATTAAAGTTATTCTTATCGCGGGATGTTAATAGATTATACCGATTATATAAATATAAATCCCCGTTAGGTTCGCTTAAATAATCCCCAGTAATATCAGATAGTGATTTAGGCGCCTCTCCCCTCACTTTAAGTCGTTCTACAACACCCCACTCCTTAGGAGGGTATACCATAGGTAGACTTAACTGGATCGGGAGAATGCTTAAATCAAAATTACAAATTACATATATTGGTTTTTGTTTGTAATACTTACGCTTAGCACCCTTCTCTGTTTTACCACCCTCCTCTGTTTTACCACCCTTCACTGTTTTATTAACCCTTTGATCAGGAAAAGATAAATCGTTAGATGTTGTTATCAATTCTCTTTCTAATAAAAGTTCTACCAATAATACACCCATATTTCTTAGTTATACACCCAGGAATTACATTAACGGAAGGTTTGCTCCCAACCCGTTGATAATTCCTTTCAGAAAGCAATAGTTGGTCTACAAGGGTAGAAAGCCGAACAGCTGGGCTCTCATTAATACTATTGAAGAGGCAACCAAAGATGTAAATAATAATGCCTTCCAATGTATACTGATGAAAGAGGTTTAGTAGATCCAACTCACCGGTAGTGAGTTTCTTACTAGCCTTAAGATACTCCTTAGCAGAGGGCGCATCCTTCTTAACCAAAAGATTAACCATCATAGGTGTAGCCTCAAACAAACTCTGTATATCATCATATAGATATGCTTGTTCTTCAATCATCCTTTGTAATTCGTATAATTTATAACTATCGTACCTGTATACTTTAGATTTACGCAACAATTCCAACACAACAATTTGGTATTTCCCAATTTTAGTTTGTTCGGTAATACTTAATCCTTTATCATTAAACTTCGGTTCGAGGTGCTGGCGATAAAAACACTTTAAGAATTTATTTATCTCAGGGTGTCTCTCCGCATTATAGGAACGGCTCAAATAAAGGGTCCTGCCCTTCCTAATATCATTCTTTCTACCATTATGGTAACGGAGACAAATCATATGATAATCATCAATTAATTCTGTATTATAACCCACGAAACAGTCTATGTTTCGCTCACCCTGCGTCAAACCAATAGCCTACAATTAATTCTATCTAGGCTAAATGACGTAGGTATATTCCAGGGTGACCGGGTTTAAATGATATTAACATATTAGCAACTCTATAGGGAATAAAACCCGGTCACCCTGGAATATTCCCTATAGAGTTGCTAATATGTTAAGATATGCACTTAGTATATATATATATATATATATATATATATATATATATATATATATATATATATATATATATATACTATACTATACTACATATATTGAATATACCTTGTATACTATGCGGCCAACTTTGGTCGCTTTTTGTGGTCGCTTTTTTCCGGATTTCTAGTAGTGTCAAATGTCTCTGTTATCGTAATACTTGTTGTCTTTTAATGTCTGTTTTATGACATTAAGTTATTCCTCGTGCACTTGTAATTGGAACATATGTATCCATCGATATATTCTAACACCTTATCTAGGAAAAAAAAAGTGGAACAATTGGAGTGTAGTTGGGATCGCTAATTGGAAATCCTATAAGGTAAGTAGGTAACAGAGAGGGTGATAGCCCTCATTTATTGAGTATAACTCATATGTATATAAAATATACACTATCATGTCACTTTTATATATTATAGCAGGTAACTTGTCTTATTTCAAGTCTAAAGATCTCACTTCTTACAAAAGATCACCAGTAGAATATATTCTAACGATTATTTCCTTGCACTATCAAAGTATATGATAAATCATTATCGAGTGAGTACTCGATTGGCATCCCTAATTTGGTTTAGGATTAATAGTTTCACAGTTAGTTAGCTAGTTCTTTTTCTTTGAATTTTTGCACGTCCCCCTCCGTACGATACTCTCAGTAATTAAGTCTTCACCAAGATTCACACGGTAAAAATGAAAAGAATGCTGGAAGCCTTTGCTTGGTTCATGACTAATAGGTCTGTCGTTGGGAGTGTGGAAGAGGACTATGTTACTCTTTATTGCATGTCAAAGGGTATTAAATGAGATTTTGTATAGTACTATGCTACTTTTCATTGATTTATTTAATAAATTGTGCATAGCAACATAAGATTTAGTAAGTTATGCACAGGGTATACAATGTTGCTACATTCGTGAATGTACTTATCTCTAGTTTGCAAGTCCAAAAGAAGAGGCCAAACTCTAACGACAATTAGACCCAATTTTTCTACAAGAAATTCAAAAGCCATTAACATTTAGGAAGGAGGCCAAACTTTGAGACTTGTGACTCTATAAGTATTTTTGCAATCAATTTTAGTTCCAGAGAGAGAGAGAAAAGTAAAATCTTTTATTTATATGACTAGTCGTCAAAGTGAATAGTCTTTCAAGCTTAGTAATGGATCGAGAAATGGAGTGGTATGTATTGTATGGGTCAAAATTTAACCAGATAAGAATCAGCGTGGAAAGGGACAGCGAAAAGTTACTTGGGACAATCGTATCCATACAACGCTATAACGACACGCACCTCGGCCACAGCGGAGGTCATGTATTCAGAACGCTTGAGAGGCGAATTGGATATTATGGCATTTCAAGGGGTCAACCCGTAGTATAGTCAAACGACTTGAGTACGATGGTTAATGACCGTTGGATAAAGGAGAAGACCTAGTATATAAACTAAGTAAGTAAGAAGAAGAAAGGGGGCGGAAACAAATCAACAAACGGATATTTTCTGAGAAGAGGAGAGATCTTCATCTCTCTCTCTCTCCACGAAGGGGAAAGAAGCAAGGAAGTTCGGATCCTCGACATGTATCATTAGTCTTATCATATCAAATGTATGTGGTTCAACCTTGCAAAGATTGGTGACCCCTTTTTACCCATATATTCTTCATCATTGTTTAATGTTATTAAAATCACCATCCTCTTCTTATATAATGGGATTCAATCAGTGTTACAGTTAAATCTTATGTGTGCTATGCTGGCTTACTCTCATCTTCTATCTTAGGTCTAGGGCAAATTATCTTTGGTTAGGATTTTGTGACGACCCGAATTTCCCACCCTCGGGAGTCGTGATGGCGCCTACTCGTGAAAGCTAGGCAAGCCAACTACTATGATTTCAACACATTAGCAATCAACCCAAATAGATATAAACAGCAACTAAAACTAAGCAGATGAAAAGTGCGAAAGTGTCATAACAAATTCAAAATACTCCAATACACGTCTACCCAAGAATCTAGTGTCACAATTTCACGAATGTCTACAAACACTGGTCTAGAAAGAAAAGTATAAATGTTCTCGAAATGAAAAGAGATAGTATATCAAAATATAAGGAAGGGGACTCCGGAGTCTGTGAACGCCGGCAGATCTACCTCGGGTCTCCTATGGACCGAAGGCAGCAACCCACGATCTACTCACGAGGTCCAGCACCGAAATCTGCACAGAAAGTGCAGAGTGCAGTATCAGTACAACCGATCCCATGTACTGGTAAGTGTCGAGCCTAACCTCGGCGAAATAGTGACGAGGCTAGGACACGACAACCATATAAACATGTGCAGTTAAATCATATACAACGGATAATAAAAACAGGAAATAACAGATAAAGAGGGGAAGGGAAGCATGTTGCGGGGAATATAAAATACTTAACATAAATTCAGTAGAGAAGCATAAAGAATACCATAATGATATCAATAGGAATAAGGAAAACAGTAACACATGCACGACGTCTTCCTTCGTGCTTTTACTCTCATCCTCACCATAAGAATCAACAGAATCGGCACGGCATCACCCTTCGTGCATTAACTCTCATAATCATGGCACGACATCACCCTTCGTGCATTAACTCTCACAATATTGGCACGACATCACCCTTCATGCTTTAACTCTCATAATCACGGCACGACATCACCCTTCGTGTATCATCACTCACAATATGCATACCTCAAGGGGCACCAATCTCCCCCGGCAAAGATCTATCTGTGCGAAGCCGACCTATGGATAGAAAGAAAGATGCAGGAAAGGCAAATCAAAGAAGAAAGAAAAATTTGCCGGCACGGCATCACCCTTCGTGCTTTAACACTCACTCACAATATCATGCACGGCATCACCCTTCGTGCTTTAGACTCTTCCTCACTCATACATTAGAAACAATACGTCCCGGCAAGGGAATCAACAATATAAACAACAACATCCAGGCAAGGGAATCAACAATATGAACAATAACATCCCGACAAGGGAATCAACTATAACCAATTTCGTTCCAATAGTTATTTCACAAAAGAATTCCCAACTTGAGCCAATACTCAACAATGGTCAATTACCATGATGAATCAGGTTCAACATTTATAATCATCAACCTAAGCATGGACAATACACAATAGAGTCACAACAATCATGGTATAAGACTCACGGGCGTGCTTGAAACCAACGTATAGATACTCGTCACCATGCCTATACGTCGTACTCAACACTAACACGTAGCAATTAAGACCACAACTCCTATTCCCTCAAGCTAAGGTTAGACCAAACACTTACCTCAATTCCACGGACAAAATCAAGCCTCAATTACCGTTTTACCTCTCGGTTTCACTTCCATTCCGCTTGTATCTAGTCATAATTTACTTAATAACATCATTAAATGCTAAATAGACCAATTCTAATGCATGAAAATAGATTTCCCAATATTTTCCCCAAAAAGTCAAAAACCGACCCCGAGCCCGCTTGGTCAAAACCCGAAGTTTGAATCAAAACCCGATCACCCATTTACCCACGAACTCAAATATGCAATTAGTTTTGAAATCGGACCTCAAATCGAGGTCCAAATCCCCAAAATTCGAAAATCCTAATTTCTACCCAAGAACACCCAATTTCCCATGAAAAACCCTAGTTTTTGAAGTAAAATCATGTAAAAAGATGTTATAGATTGGAGAAAAAGAGCTAAGATTCATTTACCTATGATTTGGGGAAGAACTTGCTCTTGAAAAATCGCCCTTAGGAGTTTAGGTTTTGAAATTTTGAAGAATGATATGAAAATCCCGTCCGAAATCCCACTTACAGGTCGCAGTTATCGCAATTGCGATCAGGGGTCCGCAATTGCAAACTGTAGGAATTTCTGCTCCCTTCGCATTTGCGACAATTAGGTCGCATTTGCGACTACTGAGACCTTCGCATTTGCGAAGAAAAGCTCGCAAATGCGAACAAGGCTGGCCAGGGCATTCATCGCAATTGCGATTAGCCCCCTCGCAATTACCAAGCCTGATAGGCTCGCAATTGCGAAGCCTGACCTCGCAATTGTAAGATCAGAGCCTGCAACAATACCAGATGCAGATCAGAAATTTTCTAAGTCCAAAACTCACTCCGTGGCCTATCCAAAACTCACCCGAACCCTCGGGGCTCCAAACCAAACATGCATGCAAGTCTAAAAATATCATACGGACTTGTTTGTGCAATCAAATCATCAAAATAACATCGACAACTACGAATTTAGCACCAAAATTCATAAAATTCTCAAGAACATTGAAATTTCCATTTTCTCAACTATGGGTCCGATTTATATCAAATCAACTCCGATTCTTACCAAATTTCACAAGTTCGACTTAAATATTATTTTGAACCTGTACCGGGCTTCGGAACCAAGATACGGGCCCGATACCATCAGGATTACACAGTATTTCATTTCTACAAATGCTAATATTTTCCATCAAATAATTTTTCTTTAAAAATTCTTTTCTCGGGCTAGGGACCTCGAAATTTGATTCCGGGCATACGCCCAAGTCCCATATTTTACTACGGACCCTACGGGACCGTCGGAACACGGGTCCGGGTCCGTTCACCCAAAATGTTGACCGAAGTCAACTTAATTCTATGTTAAAGGCAAAACTTAGCATTTTTCTCAAATTTTCATATAAGGGCTTTCCGAATATACGCCCGGACTGCGCACGCAAATCGAGGTGAAACAAAAGGAGGTCTTTAAGGTCTCGGAACACAGATTTGACTTCTAAAATACGAGATGACCTTTTGGGTCATCACATTCTCCACCTCTTAAACAACCGTTCGTCCTCGAACAGACAAAGAAAAGTACCTGAGTTGGGGAAAAGATGGGGATATCGGCTCCGCATATCGGACTCGGAATCCCAGGTCGCTGCCTCAACAGGCTGACCTCTCCACTGCACACGAACTGAAGGGAAATTCTTCGATCTCAACTGGCAAATCTGTCGGTCTGGAATAGCTACCGGCTCCTCCTCGTAGGTCAAGTCCTTGTCCAATTGGACAGTGCTGAAGTCTAGCACGTAGGATGGATCGTTGTGATACTTCCGAAGCATGGACAGATGTAACAATGGATGCACCGCTGATAAACTCAGCGGCAACGCAAGTCTGTAAGCCACCTCTCCCACTCAATCAAGACTCTCAAAAGGACCGATGAACCTAGGGCTTAGCTTGCCCTTCTTTCCAAATCTCATCACGCCCTTCATGGGCGACGCCCGAAGCAACACTCGCTCTCCGACCATGAATGCCACATCACGAACCTTACGGTCGGCATAACTCTTTTGCCTGGACTGAGCTGTATGAAGCCTATCCTGAATGATCTTAACCTTGTCCAAGGCATTCTTTACCAAATCCGTACCAAACAACCGAGCCTCCCCCGGCTCAAACCACCCAACTCGCGATCGACACCGTATACCATATAATGCCTCATAGGGAGCCATCTGGATGCTCGACTGGTAACTATTGTTGTAGTCAAACTCAACTAAAGGCAAAAACTGATCCGACGAACCCCCAAAGTCAATAACACATGCTCGGAGCATATCCTCCAAAATCTGAATAGTACGCTCGGACTGTCCGTCCGTCTGAGAATGAAATGTTGTGCTCAACTCGACCCGGGTATCCAAATCACGCTGTACTGACCTCCAAAAATGCGAGGTAAACTGCGTACCTCGGTCAAAAATAATAGACACGGGCACACCGTGAAGACGAACAATCTCCCGGATATATATCTCAGCTAACCTCTTTGAAGAAGAGGAGACTGCCACAGGAATAAAATACGCTGACTTGGTTAGCCTATCAACAATAACCCATACCGCATCGAACTTCTTCTGAGTCCGTGGGAGTCCAACAACGAAGTCCATAGTGATACGCTCCCACATCCACTCAGGAATCTCAATCTTCTGAAACAAACCACTAGGTCTCTCATACTCGTACTTTACCTGTTGACAATTCAAACACCGAGCTGCATAGACAACAATATCCTTCTTCATCCTCCTCCACCAATAATGCTGCCCCAAGTCCTGATACATCTTAGCGGCACTCGGATGAATAGAGTACCGGGAACTATGGGCCTCCTGTAGAATCAACTCTCAAAGTCCATCCACATTAGGCACACAAACTCGACCCTACATCCTCAAAATTCCATCATCTCCAACTGTAACCTGCTTGGCACCACCGTGCCGCACTGTGTCCCTAAGGACAAGCAAATGAGGGTCATCATACTGCCGATCCATGATACGCTCGAATAATGAAGACCGAGTGACTGTGAAAGCTAGAACACGACTGGGCTCAGAAATATCCAACCTCACGAACTGATTGGCTAAAGCCTGAACATCCAAAGCAAGCGGTCTCTCACCGACTGGAATATACGCAAGGCTGCCCATATTGGCTGACTTCCTACTCAAAGTGTCGGCCACTACATTGGCCTTCCCCCGATGATACAAGATGGTGATATCATAGTCTTTCAATAGCTCCAACCACCTTCTCTGCCTTAGATTTAGCTCCTTCTGCTTGAACAAATACTGCAGACTCTTGTGATCCGTGAACACCTCACATGATACGCCATATAAATAATGCCTCCAAATCTTTAGCGCGTGAACAATGGCTGCTACCTCCAAATCATGAACTGGATAATTCTTCTCGTGAATCTTCAACTGCCGCGAAGCATATGCTATAACCTTGCCATTCTGCATCAACACCGCACCAAGTCCAATACGAGAAGCGTCACAATATATGGTATATGGACCTGAACCTGTGGGCAAAACCAACACCGGTGCCGTAGTCAAAGCTGTCTTGAGCTTCTGAAAGCTCGCCTCACACTCATCCGATCACCTGAACTGGGCACCCTTCTAGGTCAACCTGGTCATCGGGGCTGCTATAGATGAAAACCCCTCCACAAACCGACAGTAATAACCCGCCAAACCCAAGAAACTCCGGATCTCTATAGCTGATGTGGGTCGAGGCCAGTTCTTGACTGCCTCATCTTCTTCGGATGCACCTAAATACCCTCTGCTGATACGACGTGGCCCAAGAATACAACTAAACTCAACCAAAACTCGCACTTCGAAAACTTAACATACAACTGACTGTCTCTCAAAGTCTGAAAAACAACTCGAAAATGCTGCTCATGCTCTTCTCGGCTGCGGGAGTAGATCAAAATATCATCAATGAAGACAATCACGAAGGAATCCAGATACGGCCTGAACACTCGGTTCATCAGATTCGTGAATGCTACTGGGGCATTTGTCAACCCAAATGACATCACTAGAAACTCATAATGCTCGTACCGAGTACGGAAAGCTGTCGTAGGGACATCGGATCGGCAATGGATACTTATTCTTAATGGTGACCTTGTTCTACTGCCGATAATCAATATACATTCTCATCGATCCATTCTTCTTCTTAACAAACAATACCGGCGCACCCCAGGGCGAGACACTAGGTATAATGAAGCCCTTATCAAGCAAGTCCTGCAACTGTTCTTTCAACTCCTTCAACTCTGGCGGGGCCATACGATATGGCAAAATAGAAATAGGCTGAGTGCCCGGAGCCAAATCAATGCAAAAGTCGATATCCCTGTCGGGTGGCATCCCCAGCAGGTATATAGGAAATACCTCTGGAAACTCACGAACAACGGGCACGGAATCCATGGAAGCAACCTCAGCACTAGAATCACACACATATGCCAAGTAAGCCAAATACCCCTTCTCGACCATACGTCGAGCCTTCATATAAGAAACGACCCTAGTGGTAGAATGACCAGGAATACCTTTCCACTCCAATTGAGGCAACCCCAGCAAAGCTAAGGTCACGGTCTTGGAGTGACAGTCCAATATGGCATGATAAGGTGAT
Source organism: Nicotiana attenuata (assembly GCF_001879085.1). Classification (NCBI taxonomy): domain Eukaryota; kingdom Viridiplantae; phylum Streptophyta; class Magnoliopsida; order Solanales; family Solanaceae; genus Nicotiana; species Nicotiana attenuata. Next base: position 32,629 of record NW_017676073.1, on the reverse strand, counting down.
AGCCAATCCATCCCCAATATGACGTCAAAATCAACCATATCCAGAAGTAAGAGATCTACACGGGTCTCAAGACCCCCAATAATAACCACACACAAGCGATAGACACGATCTACAACAATAGAATCACCCACCGGTGTGGAATCATATACAGGAGCACTCAAAGAATCACGAGGCACAACCAAATACGTAGCAAAATAAGATGACACATAGGAGTATGTAGACCCTGGATCAAACAGAACTGATGCATCTCTACTGCGAACTGAAACCGTACCTGTGATAACGACATCAGATGCCTCAGCCTCAGGCCTGCCTGGGAAAGCATAACGTCGGGGCTGGGTCCCACCACTCTAAACTACATCCCCGGGACGGCCTCCTGCTGGCTGGCCTCCACCTCTAGCGGCCTGACCTCCACCTCTAACACCTCGACCTCTACCTCTAGCTGGCCAAGCGGGCTGTGGAGCACCCGGTGCCTGAATCATAGCACGAGAACCCTGATGCTGAGAATTGCTCGAGGTTTGAGGGCAAAATCTAGCAATGTGCCTCGGATCGCCACAGGTATAACATGTCCTCGGCTGCTTGGACTGCTGACCCTGACGGCCTGAGTAACCACCCTGAAAACTCTGGAGCGGAGGTGCATTGATAGGAGCTGGTAATGCACTGTAGGGTAGCTGATCCGAATACTGCATATGAGAACCACGGCCACCTGGAGCACCATGAGAAGCCTGAAATGCTGAATGAAACGACTTGGGAGGATGGCCCCTACCAAAAAAATCCCTGCCTCCAGACGAGGCACCACTGAATCTGCCCGAATAACGAGGCCTCTTGTCAGACCCCTGACCACTCCCTTGTGATAGAACCATCTCAACTCGCTGGGCCACATTGGCTGTATCCTGAAAAGAAATCTCTCTCCCTATCTCCTTAGCCATCTGCAATCGAATAGGCTGAGCGAGTCCCTCAATGAACCTCCTCACACTCTCTCTCTCTCTCAGTGGGAAGTATAAGAAGTGCATGATGGGCCAAGTCAATAAATTTGGTCTCGTACTGAGTGACGGTCATAGAACCCTGCTGGAGACGCTCAAACTGCCTCCGATAGTCCTCCCTCTGAGTGATAGGAAGAAACTTCTCCAGAAATAGTTGAGAGAACTGATCCCAAGTCAAAGCCGGTGACCCAGCTGGTCTAGCCAAACATAATCCCTCCACCAAGTCTTGGCGGAACCTAACCGACGAAAAGTAGCAAAGTCGACCCCATTGGTCTCCACTATCCCCATGTTCCGTAGAACCTCATGACATCTTTCAAAATAGTCCTGGGGATCCTCTGAAGATGTACCGCCATATGTGGTAGTAAAAAGCATGGTGAGCCTGTCCAATCTCCACAAGGCATCAGCAGACATAGTTGCTCCATCACCGGTCTGTGCTACAACACCTCGCTGAACTACCCTAACTGGCTGAGCTGCTGGAGTCTGGAACTGGGGAGCCATCTGCTCCGGAGTGCGAGTAGCAGGAGTATGGGCTCCTCCTCCAGCCTGAGAGACGGCTGGTGCTACAAGGAATATGCCTGCTTGACTGACGCTCTCCATAAGGCCCACTAGACGGACCAGAGCAACCTGGAGTACCGGGGTGGCAATGAACCCTTCCGGGACCTGAGCTGGCCCCGCTGGAACTGCCTGGGTCTGAACCTCCTCCTCAAACTCTACCTGAGGTTCCACTGTTGGTGCTGCTGCTCGAGCCCTGGGCTGAGCCCTGCCTCTACCTCGGCCTCTAGCACGGCGTCGGCCTCTGCCCCTCGTAGGAGCTGCCACTGGGGGCTCGGGCTGCTGGTCAGCTGATGAAGCGGTACGTATTCTCACCATTTGCGAAAGAACAGAGTGGAAGTTCAATCAGCATAGAGAAATCAAGTCGCACGACAGGAAATAATAGATGTGAAGTTTTTCCTAAACTCTGTAGCCTCTGGGGGATAAGCACAGACGTCTCCGTACCGATCCCTCAGACTCTACCTAGCTTGTTCGTGAATTGCGAGACCTAGGCAACCTAGTGCTTTGATACCAGATTGTCACGACCCGGATTTCCCACCCTCGGGAGTCGTGATGGCGCCTACTCATGAAAGTTAGGCAAGCCAACTACTATGATTTCAACACATGAGCAATCAACCCAAATAGATATAAACAGTAACTAAAACTAAGCAGATGAAAAGTGCGGAAATGTCATAACAAATTCAAATACTCCAATACATGTCTACCCAAGAATCTGGTATCACAATTTCACGAACATCTACAAACACTGGTCTAGAAAGAAAAGTACAACTGTTCTTGAAATGAAAAGAGACAGTATATCAAAACATAAGGAAGGGGACTCCGGAGTCTGCGAACGCCGGCAGATCTACCTCGGGTCTCCTATGGACTGAAGGCAGCAACCCACGATCAACTCACGAGGTCCAACACCGAAATCTGCACAAAAAGTGCAGAGTACAGTATCAGTACAACTGACCCCATGTACTGGTAAATGTCGAGCCTAACCTCGGCGAAGAAGTGACGAGGCTAGGACACGACAACCATATAAACCTGTGCAATTAAATCATATACAACGGATAATAAAAATAGGAAATAACAGATAAAGAGGGGAAGGGAAGCATGCTGCGGGGAATATCAAATACTTAACAGAAATTCAGTAGAGAAGCATAAAGAACACCATAATGATATCAACAGGAATAAGGAAAACAGTAACACGTGCACGGCATAACCCTTCATGTTTTTACTCTCGTCCTCACCATAAGAACCAACAGAATCAGCACGACATCACCCTTCGTGCATTAACTCTCATAATCATGGCACGACATCACCCTTCGTGCATTAAATCTCACAATATTGGCACGGCATCACCCTTCGTGTTTTAACTCTCATAATCACGGCACGGCATCACCCTTCGTGTATCATCACTCACAATATCGGCATGGCATCATCCTTCGTGATTTAACACTCACTCACAATATCATGCACAGCATCACCCTTCGTGCTTTACACTCGTCCTCACTCAAATATTAGAAACAATACGTCCCGGCAAGGGAATCAACAATATAAACAATAACATCCCGGCAAGGAAATCAACAATATGAACAATAACATCCCGTCAAGGAAATTAGCTATAACCAATTTTGTTCCAACAGTTACTTCACAAAATAATTCCCAACTTCAGCCAATACTCAACAATGGTCAATTACCAAGGATTTATCATGAATCAGGTTCAACATTTACAATCATCAACCTAAGCATGGACAATACACAATAGAGTCACAATAATCATGGTATAAGATTCACGGGCATGCTTGACACCAACGTATAGATACTCGTCACCATGCCTATACGTCGTACTCAACACTAACATGTAGCAATTAAGACCACAACTCCTATTCCCTCAAGCTAAGGTTAGACCAAACTCTTACCTCAATTCCACTGACAAAATCAAGCCTTAATTACCGCTTTACCTCTCGGTTTCACTTCCAATCCGCTTGTATCTAGTCATAATTTACTTAATAACATCAATAAATGCTAAATAGACCAATTCTAATGCATGAAAATAGATTTTCCAATGTTTTCCCCAAAAAGTCAAAAACCGACTGCGGGCCTGCTTGGTCAAAACCCGAAGTTCGAACCAAAACCCGATCACCCATTAACCCACAAACTCAAATATGCAATTAGTTTTGAAATCGGACCTAAAATCGAGGTCCAAATCCCCAAAATTCAAAAATCCTAATTTCTACCCAAGAACACCCAATTTCTCATGAAAAACCCTAGATTTTGAAGTAAAATCATGTAAAAAGATGTTATAGATTGGAGAAAAAGAGTTAAGATTCATTTACCTATGATTTGGGGAAGAACTTGCTATTGAAAAATAGCCCTTAGGAGTTTAGGTTTTGAAATTTTGAAGAATGATATGATAATCCCGTCTGAAATCCCACTTACAGGTCGCAGTTATCGCAATTGCGATCAGGGGTTCGCAATTGCAAACCCTAGGAATTTCTGCTCCCTTCGCATTTGTGACAATTAGGTCGCATTTGCGACTACTAAGATCTTCGCATTTGCGAAGAAAAGCTCGCAAATGCGAACAAGGCTGGCCAGGGTATTCATCGCAATTGCGATCAGCCCCCTCACAATTACTAAGCCTGACAGGCTCGCAATTGCGAAGCCTGACCTCGCAATTGCGAGATCAGAGCCTGCAACAATACCAGATGCAGATCAGAAATTTTCTAAGTCCAAAACTCACTCCGTGGCCTATCCAAAACTCACCCGAGCCCTCGGGGCTCCAAACCAAACATGCACGCAAGTCTAAAAATATCATACAGACTTGTTCGTGCAATCAAATCATCAAAATAACATCAACAACTACGAATTTAGCGCCAAAATTCATAAAATTCTCAAGAACATTGAAATTTTCATTTTTTCAACGATGGATCCGATTTATGTTAAATCAACTCCGATTCTTACTAAATTTCACAGGTTCGACTTAAATATTATTTTGAACCTATACCGGGCTTCGGAACCAAAATACGGGCTCGATACCAACAGGATTACACACTATTTCATTTCTACAAATGCTTATATTTTCCAGCAAACAATTTTTCTTTAAAAATTCTTTTCTCGGGCTAGGGACCTCAGAATTCGATTCCGGGCATACGCCCAAGTCCCATATTTTAATACGGACCCTACGGGACCGTCGGAACACAGGTCCGGGTCCGTTTACCCAAAATGTTGATCGAAGTCAACTTAATTCCATTTTAAAGGCAAAACTTAGCATTTTTCTCAAATTTTCACATAAGGGCTTTCCGGATATACGCCCGGACTGTGCACGCAAATTGAGGTGAAACAAAAGGAGGTTTTAAGGTCTCGAAACCCAAATTTGACTTCTAAAACACGAGATGACCTTTTGGGTCATCACAGATTTACCTAAGATCTTCTTATTTAATTAGTTTAACAAAAAACTCAATACTTTTTGGTCAAACATTTTGGCGCCGTCTGTGGGGATTTTCTTAGCCAAAATTTTAGTTCCCTCTAGATCTGAAGTCAGCTAGGGTCTCACTCCCCGGCTGTCGCAGCCTCACCCTCTCATTATAGACACCAACTTGAGAAAGTTGTAGACAAGCTTTTGAAATAACCAAATCAAACAGGGTCAGATCATTGCATGAAATCGGAATTATGCCTGATATCTATACAAATTCCACGTCCTGCTTTAGCGATAGGTTTGGTACATAGTGAGTATAAGCTGTCAAAAGTGAGATTATGGCCACTACGCACTAAGCACGTCTGCAATCCTATCTACTATATTAACGTTAGATACCGATCTATACTTCATGCGCATTGCCCCCCTCCCCCCCTCTTAGGAAAGGATGATAGACTATTGTATGATTCCTTGAAATAACAAGCTTGTCCTACCCGTATGTACGGAATATAACTTGTGTTACCTTTATTCTTGTGCACCCCGGACGGGATCAGATAGGGACTCGAGCTCGAGATCCCAACGAACGAAGTAAGTTGTCAGCCCGTAAGAAGTCCAAACTCGATTAACGACGGAGCTAAGCATGGGGCTACCAAATCTGAAGTCGTCATTCGAGTACGGGACTAAATTAGCCGTTCTACAACGCCCCTCTCTCCTCGCCAACCAATCAGGTCAAGGTAACAAACGATTTCTTTTGGTTGTAACTTGTTATTTTTCTTCCTTTCTGGATTGGGACAGGAACATGAGCACTCTCCCAGGTGCGCAAACAAGGAACAAATGACATCAAAATAACACGCCAGGAAAACGTTCCGCACCACATCGTCCCACAGACAACGGTCTAGCAAAACCCTCCACACCGTACCATACTACGAATAACAGACAAACGGCTCAGAACAAGCCGACATTATTAAGAAACAACCTCCACAACCCGGGACTGGGCGGTGAGTCCGTGGAATATAGTCTCTCCAACACAGACAGAACATATGCACTAAAAGCTTGCACGTATGCTCGCCATGGCAATCCTATTCCGGTTGAGCCGACTAAATATTCTGAATCACGCCCGAACTTCGTTCGAGTCAGTCAAGTCCCAGGGTGCCCAGAAGAACAAGCAACAAAATTCATCGCCTGACCCGTCAATGAAGGGACTAGATAGACCGGGACTCACCCCGACGCACAATACTCTCCAAACCCATATAAATATCTCGTTGGGCCTCAGCATAGACCCATATCTCGTACAAACGATGGGGGACAGCAACAAGGGCAGATTCTTGAGGGCGGGCCTGAGCCAACAGCTACGCCTTCTTGGCCTCGAGAGCCATAACTCGTTCTCCCAGGCTCGAAGCATCCCGATCAAGTTCGTCGATCCCCTCCTCGAGTCGTGCTTCCCTCAGGGTGGCCGTCGCCCTCTCAGCTTCCCGCTCAGACCTGAGGACGCAGATAGTGTCTTCCAGCGCCGCCGCCCTTGACAAAGCCGTCACTCGAGCTCCCTTGGCTCTCTCCAACTCGGCCACCTTCGTTTCTAGCTCAGCCACCTTCTCCGTCCACTCTGCACTTAGGTTGGCGACTCTATTGGTATTCTGCTCAAGCTCGGCTCGCAAAGACAGCACTTTCGCCTGAAGGTCCTTGCATTCTGCTGCAACCCCTTTGCCCACCTCGAGCCCCTCGTCTTTGGCACAAAGAAGCTCCTCGAGCTCGCTGCATCTGCGGATAGACCGCATCAGATTCTCGTCCCTTTTCTCCAACTCCTCCATGACGGATTGAGTACTAGTGCCTGCCCTAAGCTGCTCGTGCATCTCACGACACCTGTTGCGATACCGCCGATACTTCTCGGGGCCACTTTAAGAAAAACTTCGGCCCGCGTCTCAGCCCTACGAGCACTCTCGATCTCCAGCATGTAAGTCTAAAAAAAAGGAGAATCAGCAAAAACAAAGGGCACAAAACAAAGAAAATAACAAAAGGGAACTCACCCTTTGGGCCATCCCGGCCACACCACATGACAAACCAGAATCACTGATCTCCCGAAGATATCTACTTTCGGCGGCGGAGCACAGAAGCTCGAATTGAGGCACCAAATCCACCGTGTCCTCCAACAGGTTAAATCTGACGGGATTTTGAGTACACGGGAAGGGCCTTCCGCCCTCACATTGGCCCTGGTAAAGCCCTCCTCGAACATTCTCATGTCCTCAGGATCAACGTCAGAATCGGATTCATAATCCTCCACCACTACATCCTTCAACCTCTCATTAGCCGAAGATTGGGTACGGGCCGGTCGAAACGTCGATTGGCCGCTCGAAACTGTAGCGGCAGCCTCGGAACTCTGTCCCCCTGCCGCAGCAACCTCTTCCCCGCCCGTAACGGGCATCGCCTCCACACCCATGCTGACACCACCACCGGATTCAGGCACCGCCTAAACGAGGTCGCCCCTCGAGGGCGTTTCAACTAAAGACGTCCCTTCCAACACTATCCTTCGCCTCTTCGATGGGGTCTCTTCGCCACGGCCACAAGAAGGTTCGCCTGTTGAACGGACTGTGGGGACCGGAGTCTCCAGCCGAGGAGCAACCTCCAAACGAACGAGTTCGGCTACGGACGCGGTTCGTCGAGCAACCAAACTTTGGCGGCTCTCGTCCACAGTTGCTATTGGTACGGGCCGGGCAGAGGAAGCCGGTTGACAGAAAGCAAGGGAAGGAGCCCTTTCCCTTCTCGCTCCTCTCCAACCTGCCAACAAGAAATTGGATCAAACAACGATAAGACAAAGAAAAAGGACGGAGCGAAGAATAAAGCAACTAAGACCAAAACAAGCCGACTTACCAATGGAAGGTTTGCGCCCAAACTTCTCATGAAAAGACGCCCATTTGCGGATCCCCATTGTGTGGGTAGAATTGCGCTCACCCATTCGCGAATGTTGGCAACTTGCGGAAGAGGCACCCTCTCGGCTACGAAAATAGAAAACACTACGGTCACTAAAGAGAGACGACCAACAGCCATGTTCAGAAAATATAATATAATAAAAGGAAAGGGATACCTATGAATTCCACGCCTTAGGGAACCCATCGGGGTTAGACACTACGTGCCCCGTGCGGAGATAGAAGTAATTTTCCCAGAAGCGGCGATTGGTCTTGTCGTCCATCTTCACCACCAAACCCTTCGTTCCTCGGTGATGCATGTGAATCATCGCGCCCCTATGAAAATGGGGGGTGAAGAGGTGAAACATGTGTTGTAGAGAAATTCCTCGATCGGCTAACTCCGCATACTTGCTAAGCATAAGAAGGAGCTTGTATACGTACGAAGAGAGTTGGGCCAGACACACCTTGTAGAAGCAGCAGAAGTCCACCGCCAACCAGGGAAGGGGAAGCGTGTATCCAATGACGAATGGATATGCGTAGAATAAGCAGTACCCCGGACAGTGTATACGCACTATGTCCCGACCCGCCGAACTAGCTCAATGTGTTCGGGAATCCCCCGTTTGGCTTTGAACGCTGTGAGCGCCATAGCATCCATTGTCAAGAAAATAGGTTCCGGATCATCCCCAGCAGAGCTATTAAAATCAGTTCTCGCCTTCCCTGGACGGGGAACCACCTCATCTACCGTCGGAAAACTCTCGTCTTCCACCGGACCCACTCCCTCTTCGATTAGGGGTACATTTTTCAGCACCGGAGCACCAACGACTCTATCAAAGTTGTAAGAAGCACTAGCTATCTTTTCTTTGATTGAAAGAAACGAAAATGATAAGGGAAAAAGGTAGTGGTCACAACAAATCCTAACAGAAATAGAAATATGAGAAACTGAAAGAGAAGAAGAAGAGTTGCAAAAATCTCTCTTGAGAGATTAAGAAGTGTAACATTCAAATGAAAAATTCTCCCCTATTTATAGGGATATAAATGCCCTGAGTGGGAAAACCAAACACCGCCATTTAGAAAACAGAAAGGGCACGGGAAACAACGCAATGCATAGAAAACATGCGCCATAATGATGCATGAGAAGTATTAATGACATTCTAAAATAACGTGACGGTCTGAAGCAGCTCTCGAAACGTCATGTTGCTGCCTCGCCATGAGGTGCTCGTCTTTCGCGCAAAGTGTTCAGATTTCTCACAATTTTTGAATCGACAGAGTTCGCCCATCGAGCTCGCCAAGAGGCGACCCCAACAGGTAGAGGGACTAACTGTATGGGTCAAAATCTGATTAGACAAGAATCGGCGTGGAAATGGACGGTGAAAAGTTACTTGGGACAGTCGTATCCATACAACGCTATAACGACACGCACACGACCGAGGTCATGTATTCAGAATGTTGATAGGCGAATTGGATATTATGGCATTTCAAGGGGTCAACCCGTGGTATAGTCAAACGACTTTAGTATGATGGTTAATGACCGTTGGGTAAAGCAGAAGACCTAGTATATAAGCTAAGCGAGAAGAAGAAGAAAGGGTGCGGAAACAAATCAACAAATGGATATTTTCTGAGAAGAGGAGAGATCTTCATCTCTCTCTCTCCACGAAGGGGAAAGAAGCAAGGAAGTTTGGATCCTCGACATGTATCGTTAGTCTTATCATATCAAATGTATGGGGTTCAACCTTGCAAAGATCGATGACCCCTTTTTACCCATGTATTCTTCATCATTGTTTAATGTTATGAAAATCACCATCCTCTTCTTATATAATGGGTTTCAATCAGTGTTATCATTAAATCTTATGTGTGCTATGCTGGTTTACTTGCATCTTCTATCTTAGATCTAGGGTAAATTATCTTTGGCTAGGATTTACCTAAGATCTTCTTATTTAATTATTTTAACAAAAAGCTCAACACTTTTTGGTCAAACATGTATCCCATCACCTTAAACGAGATAGATTTACCTAGCTATGAAATAGAAAGGGCAGGAAACAATCAGTATAACAACAACAATAATAAATTCGTGCAATTCTACAAGTGCGGACTAAAGAGGATAGTGTATACGCAGACCTTACCCCTACCTTATGAGGATAAAGAGGTATTTTCGATAGACCCTCGGCTCAAGAACTGAAGAAATATAAGCAGTAACAAGCAACACTGACAAGTAACAACAAGATAAGATGCTAAGAAAATTGAAGTGAAAGAATTAATTATTAGGTAGTAACAGAGATCTACGAATAAGAAACTTGAAAATAATATTAATACTACTGGTACGGAAAAGAGATGCGCTCAACTACCTACTAATCAACTACCCTAATTCTCGACCTCCACACCCTCCTATCAAGGCATATCCTCGGTCAGCTGAAGCTGCAGCATATCTTGCCTAATCACCTCTCCCCAGTACTTCTTTGGCCTACCTCTACCTCTCCTCAGGCCCACCATGACCAACCTTTCACACCTCCTCACTAGAACATCAATGCATCTCCTCGTCACATGCCCGTACTATCTCAGCCTCACATCCCCCGTCTTGTTCACCAAGGAGGCCACACCCATGCCTTGTCCCGAATAACTTCATCTTAATCTTGTCCTTTCTAGTATGCTCATACATCCATCAACATCCTCATTTCTGTTACTTGCAATTTCTGGACATAGAAATTCTTAACTGGACAACACTCCGCTCCATACAATATTCTTAATTGAACTTGCTTGAAGCGGCCAATCTTCCGGTTAACCTATGTACTTCTTTTACGCTCGTTAGCTGGTCCGGGATGTCTTTGATGGATTTGATTTTATCGGGATTTACCTCGATCCCTCTTTGTGAGACCAATAACCTCAAGAATTTTTCGGAGCCGACCCCGAACTCACTTTTTTTTGTGTTGAGTTTTATGTTATGCTTACTTAAGATATCGAAGGTTTCTTGGAGGTGTTTCAATGATCACCTGCACTCAAAGACTTGAATAACATGTCATTGATATATACTTCCATTTTTTGCCTATTTGTTTCTCAAACATCTTATTAACGAGCTTTTGATAAGTGACTCCGGCATTTTTAAGCCCAAATGTCATCACATTGTAACAATATGTGCCAAAATTGGTTACGAAAGAAGTTTTTTCCTAATCCTCCGGGTTCATCTTGATTTGATTGGCGGAGTAGGCATCAAAGAAACTTGTTAACTCGTGCCCGGCCGTTGCATCAATCATTTGATCAATGTTAGGCAATGGGAACGAGTCTTTAGGGCACGCCTTATTTAAGTCATTATAATCTACGCACATTCTAAACTTATAATTGTTCTTTGGAACTACAACTGCATTAGCTAACCATTCTAGATATTTTACCTCCCGAATTGAATCGATGTCGAGTAGTTGAGTTACCTCTTCTTTAACAAACCTATTTCAGGCCTCGGCTATCGGGCGTTTCTTCTGCCATACCGGTGGGAAGTTCGGATCCAGGATTAGCTTATGAACGGCCACCTCTAATGGGATACCTGTCATATCTGAGTGCGAGCATGCAAAACAATTGACTTTAGCTTTAAGGAAATTAATAAATCCTGAACTAAGTTCGGGATTGAGTCCTGTTCCCAACTGAAACTTCCTTTCCAAGAATTCTTCAAATAAAGCCACTTGCTCGAGTTCTTCTGTAGTGGACTTGGTTGCATCCGTCTCCTTGGCACCTGGTGGGATTCCAATGACTCCTCGCCTTTATCATCTTCATTTGGCAAGGGAGAAGGCACCGACTCCTGTAATTGATATTTGTTGGACTCCTTTCCCTTGCTGCTGGAAATTGACATTGCGTTCATCTCTCTTACTGCCAGTTGATCTCCTCTTATCTGCTTGATTCCTTTTGAAGTTGGGAATTTCAGAAATTGATGATATGTTGAGGGCACAACCTTCATCTCATGTATCCACGGCCTTCTGAGGATAATGTTATGAACCATATCATCATCTACCACTTCGAATAAGGTGGTCTTGGTGACCCCTTCGACGTTTGTGGGCAGTAGGATTTCTCCCCGGGATGTCACACTTGTCAAGTTGAATCCAGCTAGGAGCTTTGTCGCGGAAATATGCTTCCGGTCAACTTTGCTTGTTCCAGCACTCTCATTGAATGATGTTGGCCGAGCTTCCTGGATCAACCAAAACACGCTTAATTTTGAAATCTAAGACATTGAGAGAATTACTAGAGCGTTATTATGTGGCAGAAGAAGTCTGTCGGCGTCTTCCTCCGTGAAGGTGATGTCATTTTCTGTGACTTCCCGGAGTCTCTTGTTGTGGGTCACTGGTATCTTTGTTTTCTTAGCCGCTGAGAAGGTTAATCCATTAATTTCATTCCCTCCGAAAATCATGTTGATAGTCAACCGAGGGGAGTCTTCTGCTGTCTTCGAAGGCCCCGCATTGTATCGGCTTCGGCCGTAGTTGTTCTTGGCTCGGTCGCTTAAAATTACCCTGAGATGTCCATTCTTCAACAATGTTGCCACCTCTTGACGTAACTGCCGGCAGTCCCCAATTCTATGACCGTGAGTCCAATGATATTCACACAAGTTGGGATCCCTTTGGCTGGGATCAGACCTGATTGATTTCTGGAATCGTGCTTCTTTGATATAACTCCACTACGCTAATGTTGCTGTTGTAATCCGATAACCTGGGATATGTGGAATCCCGGGCCCTCGATACCTCTTTTTCTTGTAATGGCCTTCTGTTCCGGCCACGGTCGGTTCTTCTATGGGGAGCGAACCTATTCGAGGATCGAAACCCTTTGCTGTCGCGCCCCTCGGTTCTTTCGTATGGCAGGAAACGACCTTTAGAAGACCGCCGATTGTGAATATCTAACTTTTGAACTATTTTAACATCTCCCAAAGTATTTGTTTCTTGTTGTTTTAGTTATTTTTCTCTCAATTTTGGTGCCCTTTAATTGCATTTTTATCTTAAAAAAATAATACCAAAAAAAATATATTTCTTTATTCCTTTTAGATTTTAGGAATTAATTAATTATTTGATTGGTGAATTAAATTTGATTTATCAATTGAATATTTAGTTAAGTAATGGTGTTTTTGCATAATTATAGTTTAATAAGAAGAAAACAGGGGAAAGTGGGTTGACATTTCTTTTTCATAGAATTGGGCCACAAAAATTCGAAATTAGTGGCCCAAGCCTCACTGGCCCAGTCCGGATCCAGGCCTGCCAGGGAAAGGGGGCTAAAATGACGTAGGTTTTGCTTAAACTATGTCGTTTCACTTAGTGAAACCAAGACTCCATCTCACCCGTCCAATCTCTTATGATCCAACGACTATCTTTTAATCTTCACTTATGCTATTTAAAGCTTAAAGCGGCCGAAAATTGCCCCCATTTTCCCCCTTATCTCTTTCTTTCTTCCTCTCTCTTCACTCTCTCTTCTCCCTCTCCGCCTCTCTGCCGCCTGCATCCTCCACGACGGCTCTGCGCGCCGAAAATCTCCCACGGCGGCGGCGCACGTTCAAACATCATAAAATTTACATCGTTCACTTCCTCTCTTCATCCTCTACACCAATCTGAACCCGAAATCCCCATAACCACTCACAATCTCCGTAAATCTAAGTCTAACCGAAACCCTAGCGCCGCTCACCACCCCCAAACTCCGAAAATTTTACACCCCCACATTTCTCTTACTCTCCTCTTCCGATTTCACGACCCAAGATCACTAATTTCCCCCCATATCTGTTCTCCGCCGGCCAGCCCCCTGCTGCCGCTACCACCCAAGGCCACTACTGCCTCATTTTCTTTAGCCCACTCGACCCAAATACTGATGTTCCCTTCTATTATGATGCCAAAACTTACTTGTTTTGGGCGTTTCTAAAAGGGAATTTGCGTTTTGGGGTCGGACAGCCACCACTCGGCATCTTTGGCGTCTTCGAGTGCTCGAATCACCATCAAGCGCTATCGTTTGGTATACCCCTATCTCTTGTTTCCTTTTTGATTTTTTCTATTTTATTGAAGTTAGTTTAGACCTAGTTTTAGCTTAAAATTTTTCTCTTTGTTTCTTAATCATGATGATATTTTAGTTTGTGTATTTTCTTTGGATCAAATAGTTTAGATGTCTTAGCCGAAACAGTAGCTCAATTGCTTAATGAATCTTATTTAGTTCTTGTTTGTAATTTAGTAGTTTGGTATGTAGTATATTGAGTTAGTGGCTCATTGATTTTGATAGATTGGTAGTTGTCTAAATCAAACTAATTTAATGTAGTCATTGAGTATTTAGTTTAGTTCCAATTAAAGTCGTGTTGCTCCTTTGTCAATTTCATGATTGGATTAAGTTTGAGTATTTGAGTTTGTGTTGATAAAAGCTGAAATTAAAAAAGGGAATAGTACATAGTTGGTTACTTTTACTGTTTTAAGCATGCTGGAAAATACAACTGCTCTGGTTTCTGTCAGAATTTGGTGAAAAGAGGACTGTTTTGGCACGCAAAAGTTAGTCCTTTTGACAAATTTTTGGTGAATCAAAATCTGTCCAAAAGGACTTATTTTCCTACTTAAAATACATGTCTTACACACATTTGAGACATCCTTTACACTTTAAGAAAACACAACAAAAGAGAGTAAAAGGGCATCAGCTGAACATCAAAGTAAGCTGAAAAAAACTGAAAGCTTTGTAAGTGATCTTCTGAGTGCATAATCTTTGAGAAAACAAAAGATCTTTTTAGTTAGCTTCTGGAATTACATAGTTACTAGCTTCAAGTATCTTTTGCTGGATTTTCTAGGCCATTTCATGGGTTATAAGTTGCCGATTCTTTGTTGTTTGTGATGAGGTTGTTAGTCATTTTAAACCAAACTTCTTCACTGTTGGTTAACTTCTGCATCTAGGTATTTTTCCAGTCTTTTTCCCTTAGTGTAAACCTCCGTATGACTGAATGAAAACATAAATAGCTTGATGTGTTTTTACTGATCCATCTTGTTGGTATAATCTCTCTTTTGTTATGTGTGAATAAAGTAATGTTGGCATAAAGGCTGGTCATGGAGTTTAAGTTCCGGAGTATGTATATTTTGGATATAAATTGCAATAAGATTAGCTTATTTTTATCTTTGTTAGGACTTATTGGAAGTAAATGTTCGATATTGGAAATTTTGAAGGATTTTCTTTTAAAGATACTTTCTTTTTTCCAGAAATACAAAACATATATGTATATATAAAAGATTCTAATTTCTTTCTCTACCGCTTTCGTTTTTCTGTTGAGTTGTTCCTTCCAAAATCAAATCTGAAAATTGCAGAGGTGAAGATATAATCTGTTTGCTTGAGTTCATTGGCATCAAAGTGATCATTCTGTTGATATCTTCAATTAGCATATTAATAAAATTAGTGATTTAAATCCTGAAACATAAGTTGTTAATATATGTATCAATCTTTGATGACACTTTGAATGTTTTGATGGTAAGTGTATTTGGTTCAATACTTCAATTGCTGAGTGAAGATAATATATATATATATATATATATATATATATATATATATATATATATATATATATATATATATATATATAGTTTATTTATTTATTTTTTAAAAAGCTGATAATGTGAATTAGAATAGGCAGAAAGTGATCTTTCATGGGATGACAAATAAGTGGGCTGTGGGGAAGTCTGGACATATCAGCAGCAAAGAATTTGGGCCAGAAGGTCAATTTCTGTAGGCCCAATGCCAATAAATAAACAGTTGGCCCATCCTTTCTTCTTTAAAAAATAAATAAAGGGATTTTTTCTTATCTATACCATATATGAAACCTTATTACCAAAAATGTGCATAATTCCTAAATTACCCGTCCAGTCCACATTATTTCTACAGTTTTTGTACCAATCATTAAAAGCTAATTAATAGCAGTTGTATCTTCCTATTTATGCGAGCTAAATTTTAGGAGAAGAATATTCTGAACAGATTTGGCGTGAATATTCTGAACAGATTTAGGAGAAGAATATTGAAACGGAAAGGAGATTTCTGTTCATCATCTTCACATTCATCTATTCTTCCATATATTTTCCACCATTGATAGCCATTAAAAAGCTTGAAAGCTTTGAATTCAAATTTGGGTTTTCAAAAATCATTTTGTTTGGATTGGGTGTTGTTGTAAATAATTCGGAATATGTTTAGGAGTTTATATCTCAATTTTGAGGGGTTTTGGTGAAGATTAGACTTGGTTTTGACTGAATTTCATATTGAAACTCGAAGAAGAAGAAGAAGAAGAAGAAGAAGAACATATTTCCAGAAATTGTAGATAAATTGTAGTTAAATTGTAGAATTGTAGAATTGTAGATAAATTGTAGATTGGGAAGACTAAAACTTCTACAAATCTTCTACAATTATGTCGAAAATGCCAATTATGCTACAATTGAAATGGGAATTGGGATATTAAAATTCAATGTATCCATTTTGTAGATATCTTGTAGATAAATTGTAGATTATTTGTATTCTGATTGTTGATGCATTATTTTCTGTTTTCACAAATCCAAAACGACTAAAGCTTCTACAAAATCTTCTGCAAAAAACAGTCTACAATTTATCTACAATTTTTTTAATTTTTCTACAATTTATCTACAATTTCTGGAAATATGTCTTCCTCTTCTTCTTCTTCGAGTTTCAATCGACTGTGTTAACCAGTAACCTTCAGCCACTGCCCAAAAAAAACAAAAAAAAAAGAGGTCAATGAAAATAATGATACATTGATGTTTTGTACGTGTAAATAGAGAATTGGTAAATAAGAACTAATCTGAAGATACGGTCGCTAAGTTAAGGTTTTTGGGGAAGTAAATGAGAACTAATCTGAAGATTATTGATGCTACTGTCCATCTCCAAAAGGGGGGGGGGGGACGGGTAAAGGTAAATGTGGGAAGATACGGTCCTAAATTAGCGCCTAATATAAATGCACCCTTAATTATATCCCTAATTTGAATTATGGTATATAAATGGTAATTTGGTATGCTGAAATGTAATTAACACAAATCTTAAACATTGAGGGTAATAAGGTTTCATATATGGTATAGGAAGGTAAAAATCTCAATAAATAAATAGCTGACCCATTTTCTAAAATAACCATAAGCTAGCCCAAATGATTAAAAATCAAGTTTCTTATAGATCCAATAAAAGTTGATGCCTCTTTTAATAATTATTTTTTTCCTTAATAGCTTAATTACTTTTGATTAATTTAAACACTAGGCAACTAGTAGGCGTGCTTTAACTTTTTCAATCACGGATTCGCTTGCGTAACGTGATGTTTAACATTCAATAAATTAATTCAACAATCTCATACCATATCCAATAGCTTTAATTAATTTCTAATTTAATTAATCCTTTGCTAAAATCGTGGATTCACTTGCATAGCGCGATAGTTGATATATAATTAATTTCTTCGAATGTAGTAATTTTTTCAAAAGTAATAATGTACTAATAATCCTTGTCATGGCTGTGGATTCGCTTGCGCAGCGCTGTTATGATAAAATTAATAAATTTCGTCTCGATCACGTATTTGCTTGTGTAGTGTGGTTATGACATCTTATTATTCAAAATTTTCTTTAACTTTTCTAATAATCAAGAAATAAAAGCGGATAGGTAAAACATGAAAATCAATAAAACACAATTTGTCCAAGATTAATTCAAGCCATTTTTAGTCAATAAAAGCGACCGTGCTAGAACCACGGGACTCGAGGAATGCCTTACACCTTCTCCCGATCAATAAAATTCCTTACCCGGACTTTATTTTTATAGATCAATAATAGAGTCAAACCTTCCTTTGACTAGGGATTCAAATAAAAGGTGACTTGGAACACCCAAAAAATCAATTCCAAGTGGCGACTCTGAACAATAAAATAATCCCTATTTCAAAATGGTCACTTTAGTTGGAAAAGCTCTTAACCCACAATAATCCATAAGATATATCTTTTAGGATAAAAAAAAAGGCATGATACCGATCTGCATCGAAGTCGCTTCTAAGCTTGTCTTATTTTTTGTCTTGGTCACGTCCCTTGGTTAATGTCGGGAACCCAATCTGATTGTCTTCTCTTCTTATTTTCGACTTGTAACGATTATGGACATCTGCCCATGTGGTCGCTTCGAATTCGAGCAGGCTTTCCTTCAGCTTTCGGGAGGTGTCGGAGCTCCTGGGATTCAAACCCTTTGTGAACTCCTCCACTGCCTACCCGTCTGGTGCAACAGGTAGCAGCATCCTCTCTTTTTGGAACCGATCACGAATTCTCGCAACAATTCGGACTTGCCTTGTGCAATCCTAAATATGTCCGCCTTCCTTGCTTGGACCTTCCTGGCCCCAGCATGGGCCTTAATAAATGAATCTGCAAGCATTTTAAAAGAGTCAATTGAATGTTCGGGTAAGAGTGAATACCATGTCAAAGCCCCCTTGGTGAGCGTTTCACCAAACTTCTTCAATAGGACAAATTCGATCTCATGTTGAGCCAAATCGTTTCCTTTCACAACTGTGGTATAAGTTGTGATGTGCTCCTGCAGATCCAAAGTCCCACCATATTTTGGTATGTCCGGCATCTTGAACCTCTTTTGAATCAACTCTGGTGTTGTGCTCGGTTTAAATGGTAAATGTGCGTATTTTTTCGAATTCGGGCCTTTTAATATTGGTGGTGCGTCTGGAATTTAATCCATTCAGGCGTGAAACTCCTTTGCATTTTGATACATCCATCCGTTCGTTCATTTTCCTCATAAACCTCATAAATTCAGTTTTGAAGGGATCATTCCCGTTGTTGTTTTTTAGTTCGCTACTAGTCCCTCCGACTTCGTAGAAACCAACCTCGCCTCTTGGGGTGTTGTTATAGACTCTCTGAGTCGTTTGATTTTCAGGAACGCTGGGAGGAATTGGGCCCCATCCACTCGCATTATTGGAAGCGCCTGACAACGTTTGCTTCAACTCTGTCATCACCTGATCCTACCTTGAGAGGTGGCCCATGATGGCTTTCTGTTGCTCCCACTACAACATTATGCATTTATAGCTATGAAATATGTTGTAGCTAAATATATAAATTTCTGTGGCTAAACACTTTAGCCACAAAGAAAATTCCGTAGCATTCGTAGCAAGAAGTAGCATAACTAAAAGTTAGCTACAAACTTTACATGGTTCATGGCTAAGCACTAATACTTATTGCTACCAAAAAAAATTGTATTGTAGCTGTAATGATAAAATATCTTGCCACGAAAAATATACTTGTAGCAAGTGATTTAATTTTTTGCCACGATGATAAAATTTGTAGCTATCTTTGTAGCAAGATTTGATTTGTTTGCCATGAAAATTCAAATTTTATAGCTATTTTTATATCTTAGTCCCGTGGCAATAGTACTTGTATTTAGCTACGAGTTCCATAATTCATAGCTATGAATTAACATATTTGCCACAAATATTTTCTTATATAGCTAAATTTTTTTTTTTGCCATGAAATATATAGAATTATAGCTAAATATGTTTTCGTTTGCTACAAAATTTGGAATTATATAATCATATTTTCGTGGCAATATAGATATATTTAGCTGCTAATTCAGTAATTTTATTGCTATAAATTGAAAAATCTATCACATGATTTGTTAGTACAAGAATATTTGTATATGTAACTAGGAATACACATTTTTTAGATTCCAAATAAGTTACAACTGATACATAATTGTATTTTTAAATTTCAAAGTATTTAGAGTACATAATTGATGACACCAACTATAGTACTAATATCTTGCTTGAGACCCAATGTTGTACGATCTTCTCCTTTCTTTCCTGCAATTATCTTCATCTGCATCTTAGCTTGATCAACATCTCTTAGCTTGTTAATGGAGCTCTACTAATTCCACATCTTTGCCAGCCATTTTTGATAAAGAAAAACAACGCCAGCTGGATACAAACTTATCAAACATGTATTTTTAACATGTACAAATAATTATATATTTTATAGAAAAGCATTACAGATTAACTTCTCATGAAAAATCTTCATATATTTCTCTAATAGTTTAATATCTCTGTAACATGCTTAGTATGGTCAATTTTATGAGATAATGAAACTCTCAATAAGCTTAAAAGAAGTAGCAAAATTCCAGAATAATTTAATCTTTTGCACTAAAATATTCTGTCAACAAGATCACAATGAAGAAACAAGTATGTAAACCTACATTATTATTTTATGTAAGAATCATAGATCCACACAACAAAAAGACCCAAAGACATTAACATGAACAACAACATACCTAATTAGTAACAAATATTAACATGAATAACAACATACCTAAGTAATAACCAGAACGTTCATTCAGTTTAATCGAATATTTAGTACGTGTTCTTTGAAATAGGCTGCATAAGGACAATAGCTTGTGAATCAACCACAACTAGCAAACATCTATTTATTAGCCTCACCAATTTTTGACATGCATGAACGAGAAAAGGCACAAATCACACATGTAGTGCATTTTCGATTGAACTTAACAATTTTTTTTCAAAAACCCCCCAAAATATAAAGATAAAAAAGATCCCATTCAAAGAGAGAACCCACATATAATACAGTTAGTTCCTTACTTAGATTCCAACATAGTCAATACTGATTCATTATAATTAACTAATATTGTTGTTTTACACAAATTAAGACAAACTAAATCAAAGTAGAGGGGAAAAAAGACAAATAAAATATGAAAAAGATCCTGGAAAGCAAGAAATTACCTAAATAAGATTGATAAAGAACGGAGATGGAGAAGAGAAGGGTGGCGGCTGGAGCTAGAAAAGAAGGGATAGGTTTGGGGCTTTTTACTTGGCCAATTGGCTTACGTTCTTGTTTATATCCTTTACGTTCCTTTACCTTTTTTAACTTTTACATACAAATACCATTAATAAATATAAATAAATGTAGAAACAACTATGGCTTAAAAAATTACCTTAAAAACAACAAAAAATATATGTAATTAACATTAAAGAGAATAAAATAAGTTAATTATTCCCGTGAAAAAAATAATATTCCGAATATATAAAAAGAAAATATCAAAAAAAAATATTTAGCAACAGAGATTAAGTCTACTAATTTAGTGATGACTATAATTGCATAAATATTTAAAGTATAACTATAACTCACATGTAGTAATACTTTTTTGATATTGAATTATATTATTTTTTGAAATTTTATTAAATTGTTAATTTTAATGTTTCTTTAGATTTATTTTAACTATTAAGTCATCAAAATTGTAATGGATCAACATCAATAGATTTTTATGCTTATTTATATTGAATATAATTAGTTATCAATATAATTACATACAAGAACATATTTGTTTAAATGTGAGATAATTAAATATTTGAATTTAATTAAGTAGATCACGTAGTTAGTTAAATTATATTAAAACTTACAAGTAATAATTTATTTAATATACCATTATAATATTTTAGTTAGTTGAATCATATACTTTAATATCAAACATATTAAGTTCTTATTTTTTGAAATAAAACTTTATAGTCACGAGAGAGATGAAACTTGATCTAGTATGCGAACCATGTTAAACTCTCAACTGTTTCGCTGGATAATGAGTTTTATGATAATTAATAAATTATTAGATTATTAAAGGACCAAATCTATATGACTTTTGTTCTTTATTATCTTGATCATATATACACAATGTAATGGATACAATCTTATAGTTATATAAATTCTATATAATTAGTTATTTACG
Organism: Nicotiana attenuata; assembly: GCF_001879085.1. Classification (NCBI taxonomy): domain Eukaryota; kingdom Viridiplantae; phylum Streptophyta; class Magnoliopsida; order Solanales; family Solanaceae; genus Nicotiana; species Nicotiana attenuata. The sequence goes on along the minus strand of NW_017676073.1, from coordinate 11,090 downwards.
TATCAACTAGATATATTCAATTGTTCTTTATAAATATAATTCAAATCTATAAGTAAAGTACTTATTTTGTAAGAATTGCAATATTGTTATTTTTGTTATGGACTTAAATATTAACTATGTTATAGTCTTAAGTTTATATAATTAGAAAACTTAGTTTTTGAAAGACTAATATGATCATAAGTACTTATTTCAAAAATAAGCGCTTAGATATATGAAATTACTTTAAGTACTTATTTAAAATAATTAAGTACCACATATACATACATACATATCTCTACAAACTGTTAAAGTCTTCTATATGAGTACTTATTTTAAAATAAGTGCTTAAATATAATAAATTATGCTAAATTCTTATTTAAAATAATAAAGGACCAAATATGCATAAAATAAAGTATGAGCTTAATAAGTCAAGAAGCTAGTTGATAAGCATTGATGCCAAATGCACTTACTAACTTTTCTACATTGCAGAAAAAATCTAACTTTTATATTTAAAATTTATTTTCGTAAAACTTCTCTAAATTTTGGACAAACTCTTATATTGATTTTGTAATCGAAGCCAAAATATTAATTTCATTATGAAATTTTTTTAACAACTAATTTATTATGGTAAATAATATTGATATGGTAACTTCAAGCACGACAAAAATTATAACTACCTGCGGAAGTTTACTGTCTCTCTGAATCTTGTGGCTACATCATTCTATCATAACAAATACTTGTAGCTAATAAGCCAACGTTGTTCTCGATTTCTTATAACTTGAATTTTAAAATAATTTAATATTTATTTCAAATCATTATTGTGGCTAACATGTTATAACCGCACTAACTTCAAACACGTGGCAAAAACTTATATTTAGCTACAAAATTTTATTGTATCAGAATAAGTTTCTAGCTATTAAGTTAGTTTTTGCCACAAATTTTTATAATTGAAGCAAATATACCTTTTCAGCTACAATATTTTGTATCGAGTAATATTTTGTCACTAAAAGACTAATACTGCTACAGTAATTTCAGATGTGTGGCAAAAACTCATAATTAGCTACAAAATATTATCCTAGGAATAAATTTTTATATATACTAGTTTTAGTATACGTGTGTTGCACGTGTGTATGGTGTCTATCAATTAAAAATATATTCATTAACGTTAAAATAAAATATAATATTTGTTTAAATGATGAAAATAATTTTTCTCACACTAACATAATAATTGTATTCAATATCTTCTTAATATGCATAGATGATGAATTAAGTTAAATCAATTGTATATTATTGGTAATGATACATATCTTATAATATGATATACAAATATAGTATATTGTGTCTCACCGGACTTTTCTTTATGAATACATTTTATCATCTACGATTTAATCCTTATTTCTTAAAGCTTGCATTTCAACTAATTTAATTATTAATATTGTAACTGATTTTATTTTATATTCTGATTTCTATTAATTCAAATACTTAATTATCTTTTTTAATCTCTAAAAGCGATAATTTGCTTTTTGGGGATTCAAATTATTAATATTTGCTCCTACCATAAATTAAATAATTAATTCTAAATATATTTTTATCCCAAAAGTTAGATCGG
>NW_017676073.1:5262-9045 GCF_001879085.1 Nicotiana attenuata | reverse complement strand
AATAATAATAATAATTTTATCCAATGTGAAATTTATTTTAAAGGATAAAAAGATTAACAATTCATGTTGGGATTTCGTGCTACTCCAGATCAATGATTAGATAATATTAAAAATTATATAAAATATTATTAAATAATATATTTGAGTTATAAAAACAAAAACAACAACAACAACATACCCAGTATTATCCCACACCGTGGGGTCTGGGGAGGGTAGTTTGACGCAGATCTTACCCTACCTTGTGAGGATAGAGAGGTTGTTTCCAATAGACCCTCGATATAAATATATATAAATTTTTTTTTTAAAAAGAACGAATATCTCTCTACTCTTCTGAGACACGACGGATATAAGACATTTATAATTTATCAAGCATCCTCGCTTGTATGTCATTCTAGCAATAGGATTATATTTATGATTAATAATGCCAATTAAAAGAAGACAATTATCGAGTTTAGTTTATATAGATGTCAAGTCATTAGTATACATGTCAAAAAGAAGGCCGTTTTAAAGTGATCTCAGTTTCTGTTAGTAATCGAAAAAAAGATTATCGTATTAGAAACTACATGTTGCTGTAACCAAGTTCATGTGGATCAATATCGGCTCACCCCCGTTCGAACTTACTGCGCAACAAATTATACCAAATTTATCACTCATCAACAAACATACTTATTTAACCAAAACGAAATATATAATCCTATAATACTTTACAAATATTCAAAAGTTGAAAATATTGTGCCATTCAAGTAAAGATATAATTGAGCTTTCTGAATAGTGGTTTATTTAATTTATACATAAAAATTAAATTAAAGACTACAATCAAAAATATTTCTTGAAAAAAATAAAAACTACAATAGAAGTTTGGCCTAAAAGGATGAATATAAACTGTTCCCAGGGGAAACAGATGAGATCCTATTGTGATATTTATATGTACGAATTTTAATTTACTTAACTAATGGAAACTCTAAGCAAACCTCATAAGTTGGCACTTGGCAGAAATATTATTTCTCCATTAATTAGAGATTTTGTAAAAAATAGCATTATAATGTCTAGAAGTAATGAATATAAAAATAACTTAGTGAAGATCATACCTGAAGTAATGTTACTGCAACAAAAGAATAGACAAGTACTGAATCAACAACAACAACAACAACTACCCAGTATAGTCCCACAAGGTGGGGTCTGGGGAGGATAATACGTACACAGGCCTTACCCCTACCCGAAAGGACAGAAAGGCTGTTTCCAATCGACCCTCGGCTCAGGAAAAGGAAAAGGAAAACAAAAACAAAAAACAAAAAAACAAAAGAGCATTAGTAAGTACTGAATCAATCTAAAAAATATTTTTAAAGCAAGAGAAATTAATTTTAATATACATATAAAGCCCGCCTTTATAAATTTGAAACATAAATAAAAATATTACATATTACAATTTTATTTTGGTATCGATAAAAAAAAACTACAAGATAGATAGAAAATCAAAAAAAGTTATTTTGCAAGTCCTTATCTTGATCTTAGGTGTGTGAATTCGACTGGAGCATTGCCAAGCAACCGAAAGACATGTCGTTTGCAACAACAAGCAAGTAAAATGTATAGAGCAATTGAAAAAGAATTTCATAAATTGGAAAACAAAAATATGCAAAAAACAGGTTTAGTACCTATCTGACGAGCGAAAGTAAGTCTCCATCCCCAAATAGTGAATACTATATGGATCATCATACTCTAGCAAATTACCTTGGGTTCACTCGGCCGAGATGCGCAAAAGTTCATATAATAAACGGAGGCAACTCCATCAAATACCATTGAAATAATGAGTCCCTCGAAAACAAATTTCTTTTATATATGTATTGGGTGATACCCTTTTTGCTTGAGCCCGACCGGGTTGGGTCCGGTCCGGGGCAAGTCGGGGCCATCGAACCCGACCTGGATGCAAGGTAGAACGACGGCCACGTCAACAACCGAGGTCGAGTCATTTCGAGACCGTTGCAGAGCTCGATATGAGTCACCACCGGATGGAGAAATACACAAGGTCGGGAGCCGGACTCGTAACGGATAACCAAGCGTCGCCGGATATCTCGCCCAAACGTGATTTTCTCAACCACTTCAGGCCATTNCTCTACTCTTCTGAGACACGACGGATATAAGACATTTATAATTTATCAAGCATCCTCGCTTGTATGTCATTCTAGCAATAGGATTATATTTATGATTAATAATGACCATTAAAAGAGACATTATCGAGTTTAGTTTATATAGATGTCAAGTCATTAATATACATGTCAAAAAGAAGGCCGTTTTAAAGTGATCTCAATTTCTGTTAGTAATCAAAAAAAAGATTATCGTATTAGAAACTACATGTTGTTGTAACCAAGTTCATGTGGATCAATATCGGTTCACCCTCGTTCGAACTTACTGCGCAACAAATTATACCAAATTTATCACTCGTCAACAAACATACTTATTTAACCAAAACGATATATATAATCCTATAATACCTTACAAATATTCATTAGTTGAAGAAATTGTGCCATTCAAGTAAAGATATAATTGAGCTTCTGAATAGTGGTTTATTTAATTTATACATAAAAATTAAATTAAAGACTACAATCAAAAATATTTCTTGAAAAAAATAAAAACTACAACAGAAGTTTGGCCTAAAAGGATGAATATAAACTGTTCCCAGGGGAAACAGATGAGATCCTATTGCGATATTTACATGTACGAATTTTAATTTACTTAACCAATGGAAACTCTAAGCAAACCTCATAAGTTGGCACTTGGCAGAAATATTATTTCTCCATTAATTAGAGATTTTGTAAAAAAATAGCATTATAATGTCTAGAAGTAATGGATATAAAAATAACTTAGTGAAGATCATACCTGAAGTAATGTCACTGCAACAAAAGAATAGACAAGTACTGAATCAATCTAAAAAATATTTTTAAAGCAAGAGAAATTAATTTTAATATACATATAAAGCCCGCCTTTATAGATTTGAAACCTAAATAAAAATATTGCATATTACAATTTTATTTTGGTATCGATAAAAAAAAAACTACAAGATAGATAGAAAATCAAAAAAAGTTATTTTGCAAGTCCTTATCTTGATCTTAGGTGTGTGAATTCGACTGGAGCATTGCCAAGCAACCGAAAGACATGTCGTTTGCAATAACAAGCAAGTAAAATGTATAGAGCAATTGAAAAAGAATTTCATAAGTTGGATAACAAAAATATGCAAAGAACAAATTTAGTACCTATCTGATGAACGGAAGTAAGTCTCCATCCCCAAATAGTGAATACTATATGGATCATCATACTCTAGCAAATTACCTTGGGTTCACTCGGCCGAGATGCGCAAAAGTTCATATAATAAACGGAGGCAACTCCATCAAATACCATTGAAATAATGAGTCCCTCGAAAACAAATTTCTTTTATATATGTATTGGGTGATACCCTTTTTGCTTGAGCCCGACCGGGTTGGGTCCGGTCCGGGGCAAGTCGGGGCCATCGAACCCGACCTGGATGCAAGGTAGAACGACGGCCACGTCAACAACCGAGGTCGAGTCATTTCGAGACCGTTGCAGAGCTCGATATGAGTCACCACCGGATGGAGAAATACACAAGGTCGGGAGCCGGACTCGTAACGGATAACCAAGCGTCGCCGGATATCTCGCCCAAACGTGATTTTCTCAACCACTTCAGGCCATTAAGGCGTAATTACAGGGATCCACGATGTAATTAATTTACCTACCTTATTTTTACCCTTAATCAGAATGTATAAAAGGGGA
>NW_017676073.1:0-2585 GCF_001879085.1 Nicotiana attenuata | reverse complement strand
CATATTCGATCTCATAAGTCCTCCTCGAGGCATATTCGATCTCATAAGACCTCCTCGAGGCACATTCGAACATAAGACCTCCTCGAGGCATATTCGATCTCATATTCGATCTCATAAGACCTCCTCGAGGCATATTCGATCTCATAAGTCCTCCTCGAGGCATATTCGATCTCATAAGACCTCCTCGAGGCACATTCGAACATAAGACCTCCTCGAGGCATATTCGATCTCATATTCGATCTCATAAGACCTCCTCGAGGCACATTCGAACATAAGACCTCCTCGAGGCATATTCGATCTCATATTCGATCTCATAAGACCTCCTCGAGGCATATTCGATCTCATAAGACCTCCTCGAGGCATATTCGATCACATAAGACCTCCTTTAGGCACATAAGACCTCATTGAGGCATACTCGGACTCATAAGACCTCAATGAGGCAACACTTAAACTATAAGACCTCAAGAAGGCAAGTCCAAGCTCATAAGACCTTAATAAGGCGACACATAAAACTGTAAGACCTCAAAGGTGAGTTCGAAATTCGTAAGGCCTCGATAAGGCATTATTTTAACCATAAGTCCTCGAGAAGGCGGGTCCAAATTCATAAAATCTCAAAAGAGGTAATACCGGCCTCATCATCGACTTCACTAATGGCGAAGTATACTCGAATTTGTAAGACCTTAAGAAAAAGGCGTAAAATCGATACAAAACCTAAAGGTCAAATTGTGCCCGAGTTCGAATCCACTCACTCGGGGACTATCTTGTAAAAACCTAAGGTTTGAATCTTCCCCGAGTTCGAATACACTCACTCGGGGACTACATTGAAAAGACCTAAGGGTTGAATCTTCCCCGAGTTTAAATGCACTCGCTCGGGGACTGTTTGTAAAACCCTGAGGTTTGGATTTCTGCCCGAGTTCGATTCCACCACTCGGGGACTATCTTGTAAAAACCTAAGGTTTGGATTTCCTGCCCGAGTTCGATTCCACCCACTCGGGGACTATCTTGTAAAAACCTAAGGTTTGGATTTCCTGCCCGAGTTCGATTCCACTCACTCGGGGACTATCTTGTGAAAATCTAAGGTTTGAATTTTGCCCGAGTTCGAATACACTCACTCGGGGACTAAGGTTTGAACTACACCCGAGCTCGACCAAACTCACTCGGGGACTGCTTCGAAAAAACCCAAGGGTTAGACTTCACCCGGGCTCGAATAAACTCGTTCGAGGACTATATTGAAAAACGTAAGGTTTGATTTTTTACCCGAGCTCGAATCAACTCACTCGGGGACTGCCTTGAGAAAACCCAAAGGTCGAAGTTCACCTGAGTTCGAATACATTCACTCGGAGACTACTTTGAAAAACATAAAGGACTACCATCGTTCCAAAAAGATAAAAGGCAAAGTAATAACAAGATTGAAAAAGGAGCAATAGATGGCAAAGGGCAATGTTTCATAAAAAAGCTCGCTACCGGAGCAATTACATAAGAGGGGAAAACAAAACAAAGCATAGCCTATTCCCGAAGTCAATCAGAGCCATCCTCGAATTCTTCGGGGAACGTCGCCCTTCTCGAAGCGTCCTCAGCTTCGGCGGCTTTGGTGACGTCCGATGCAAGATCGAAACCGCGACGTTGGAGTTTGGTAAGAACGTACAGACACGAAGCGACAGATAATTAAGAGAAGCATTAAATGCCTGCAGCAGACGTGGTCAGAGCACTCGATGGCTTTTTCAGCTGGCGTATGGCTATACGTCACGGGCATCACGTCACCGATCATATCGTTTATTATCATTACTCTCTAATAAACGAGGGGACTATCTGTATTGGGTGATACCCTTTTTGCTTGAGCCCGACCGGGTTGGGTCCGGTCCGGGGCAAGTCGGGGCCATCGAACCCGACCTGGATGCAAGGTAGAACGACGGCCACGTCAACAACCGAGGTCGAGTCATTTCGAGACCGTTGCAGAGCTCGATATGAGTCACCACCGGATGGAGAAACACACAAGGTCGGGAGCCGGACTCGTAACGGATAACCAAGCGTCGCCGGATATCTCGCCCAAACGTGATTTTCTCAACCACTTCAGGCCATTAAGGCGTAATTACAGGGATCCACGATGTAATTAATTTACCTACCTTATTTTTACCCTTAATCAGAATGTATAAAAGGGGAGCTCTCTAAGACCCCATAAAGAGGGGGGCGGAAACCATTACACTACGGTACCATCTCTCTCAATTCTTGTACGCTATCAAGCACAATTGTTCTAAGCAATATTATATTCTGCGATTATTTACTTTAGCAGCAATTGTTGAGTCTTTATCTTTTATTTTCCTCAATCCAAACCTTTTGTATCTTTTAGTTCACGGATCCTTAAAACCCCATATAAATTCAATTGTTATCCGGATTCCAGGGTAAACAGTTTGGCGCCCACCGTGGGGCTAAGGATATTAGTGAGCTCTTTGATACTCTTTCTTGACGCATCACAGTACACTGGTTCTTTGCAAAAGAGTCCATCTTACATTCAAATTACCAACTCATAGAATGGCACAATCAATCAACAACGAACTTGAACAGCAGACAGGAAACAATGGAATGCC
>NW_017676072.1:47386-52627 GCF_001879085.1 Nicotiana attenuata | reverse complement strand
ATCATTCGGCCTTGCCGCGGGTCGACTAGCTAAATCCCCTTGGAGGTGGTGGAGATCTTCCATTACCCGGCGAACAAAAAGCATCACGGTGGCGAAGAACATAGATCTAGTCATATCTTCACAACTGCTGCACTTCATCATGATGTAGTGGGCGATCCTTGTGATTTTCTCTCTTATGACACCCTTCTCTTGCAACAGACGCCCAATCTGATCGACTCTGGCTTCCAAAGTTTGTTCGGCCAACTGGTTCTGTTCTTGGAGTTGTTGCAAGTCTCTTTCTAGCCGTGCCAATGCCATATAACACAGTTCTCTTTCAACCTTGAAGTCTTTCGCCTGTCTGATTTTCTTATTCTCCGCGGTGATGATCTTTTCCTTTAATCCTGCCACCTCACTGTCGAACTCTTCTTTCAACTGCTTAACTAGACGTGCTCGTTATGCCGCATTTTCAGCCAATTGTTTTCGATCCCTGGCTAGTTCTCTTTCTGCTTTGTTCAAATCAAAACCGTAGTCATTCACCTTCTGTCTCAAATTATCTATAAGTTTTGCATCTTTGGCACTTCGGACAGGGTTTTCTGCCGCTACTTTCATTTTCTGAACTTGGGCTCGAAGGCCTCATTTTCTTTGGCTAGTTTCTTCTTTTCGCCCTCATCCGCGGCGACCTGCAAATCTTTCTCAAATTGCAAATCCATGACCTGCTTCTTTAGTTTGCCTATTGTAGCCCTGTACTCGTGTTCTTTAGCCAACCAGTCCCACTGTTCCTGCGATGCCTCGATGAATTTCTGGAGATGGGGCCTCTTGGTTGGCCTCTCGAACTCAATTTCTCTCCTATACCAAGCAAGGTATCCCGGCGGCACTTCACCTTTGGACCGATCCCGTACACAAGTATTTGCTGTTAAGTATTGACATTTGTTCCAAATTTTGCGAGCTGCTGCTTCATGAAATTGACCGTTAGGCCCGATCTCGACTACTTGGCCACTGAGATCTTCATTCTTCGGGACTATTTGGCATCTCCCCAACTGCCTCAAAACACGATACGGGGCGTAGGGCTGAATACTCCTGAGTCCCATCAATAGGAAATAAGGTCCGGTGGCTGGCATATATATGATTTCATCCACAGAAAACCATCCAAGTTCCACTCTATCTGGCACACAGTGACGGAACGAAGGCGTGCTACCCACTCTGCGACCCCCTCTGGTAAGCTGATCCCATCAACCCTCATGAAAAATTCCTCTATGCATGTCTTCTTTGATGACCCGTAACTCATAAATCGAGGACGATGGCATAAGTGCTCGATCATCCACATCTGCAGCAGCACATTACAACCCTCAAAAAAGTCCCCTCCGGCTTTGCAGACAGTCAGAGCGCGGAAGATTTTCAGCTACTATCATGGGTGCGAGGGTGCTGTTGGCCTGAGTAAGCAAAGTACTAACAACCCCAGCTACCCGTATGTCAATATTCCCGTCTTTTCTAGGGAACACCAGAAGTCCTAGAAAGGCCACCATAAATGCAAAACACCTATGTTCTTCCCACTTAAGGCGGTTTCCTTTACTACAGATTTTGTTCTCTGGCTTGTTGAACCCTCCTATATGACCATATCTGTTGTATATGAACGACAAAGTACAAAAACCAGCTGCCAAGTCCGGGTTGTGTACCACCCTGCTTATTTTCAAGGAATCCAGGAACCTGTGTACGGCTACGATCCTCGGAGCAATCAGGTATTGGTGTCTCAGAGGAACCTTGGGACCCCCGATGTATCCGGATATCTTCCAATGTTTGGGTAAGTTCAAAATCTGAGAAGTGAAATACATTGTGAGCCGGGTCCCAGCATGTGACCAATGCCCTAATGATGTCTCCCCTAGGTATAATCTCCAACAGTCCGGGAAGGCCCCCCAAATATTTCTTTACCTCGTCTTGCCCTTCTCCACCTAAATCATTCCACCACAGCCGCAACTCCAAAGGGATTTTGCTTATGATTGAGAAAGGTTCATTTTTGATTGTGCTCATCCTGCACATTTATTAAGGTGATTAAGCAAAACAGTCATGATTTTATTCTATTTGACTCCCAAAATCAAAATTGATCCCTTATTTTTTCATATTTTTAATTCTAAAACCAAAAGCCCAGCTTTGTAGATACGGCCTTTCAGCACTTCCGGAGGAAGATTTTAAGGTTGTGCCCGCTAACTGGCCAAAAATTGGAAAAAGACCAAAGATGGCTGTTTATGCAAAATCAACCTTCCGGCGTCCCTTTCTGGAACATTCGGCTATTTTTGGCAAAAACGGCATCACCTTACCTATTTACAATAAAAATAAAATTTTGTTCATTTCGGGCTATTCTTGCAAAAAGAAGTTGGACCCGATGGGGGTTGCCTACGTATCCCACACCCTGTGAGAATCAAAATGGCGTAGTTCGGGCAAATAAAACAAACTATTTTTGAAAACAAGACTCTCTTTTTTTCATTTCATTGGCGAATATATAAACTATTTTTTGAACACAAGACTCTTTTTTTTCCTTTTTCATTGGCAAATAAAACAAACTATTTTTGAAAAAAAACATATTTTTTCGTTCTATTTTTTTCATTTTCCCCAAAAAAAGATTCGGCAGAGTTTCGACACTATTTGGACATTGGGTTTTCTTACAAAACAGGTGATTACCTCTCTCAACCCTCACACCGCTATTTTCTTTCCCAAACTCTCCCCCTTTTTTATTTAAAAGCCGGTCAGCATGCAAATCCAAAACAGATAAATGCACAAATAGGGTGCATCAGGATGGTCCATTATTCTGGGTACACCTGTCCTAGACGGACCCAACCCCTGTGTTGAGTCCCCTAAGTCAAAATGCACATGATGCAGATAAGCGTTCCTACTAGGGATCCGGCATGAGGCTGAGTTATTCTAGGTTCAAAACCTGGGTATATGTTCTAGACTGTGTACCCAAGCGGACAACTTGAGTCGAGGAGGGGGCTACGTACCGGGGAAACAAAAGATCATCCGGCTTAGTAACTTGTCCGAGCCTCTTTCTTATTTCAAGGTATGACACTAACAGAATAGGGAGTCTCGACCAGCGAGCACATCCCCGAAGATAAGAAGAGAAGGGTTTCGTAACAGTTTATATGTACAGTTCAAATAATATCAAAGCGGTAAAAGCATCATTTTGCACATTAAGCCCAACATGTAAAAATATCAGATAATAAATAAAGCCAAATACAACAATTATTCTAAGCTCGAATTCTTGAACCCTGAACCAAAAGTTCTGGGTTCATATCCCCAGCAGAGTCGCCAGAGCTGTCACACCTCCTTTTTTCACTACACCCCCAAGAGGGGTATAAGAAAGGGAGTTATTTCCAACTTGAAGTGACAATTGAAACGGGATTATTATTAAAAGATTCAGGGTCGCCAATTGGGAGATTTATTGTGTCCCAAGTCACCGGTTTATAATCCCGAATCGAGGAAAAGATTGACTCTGTTTAACAGTCCGCGCACCAGAAATCCGAGTAAGGAATTCTGTTAACCCGGGAGAAGGTGTTAGGCATTCCCGGGTTCCGTGGTTCTAGCACGGTCGCTCAACTGTTATATTCGGCTTGATTATCTGATTTTAAACAATTATGGACCTATGTGCAAATTTTAACTTTTAACCATTTTTATATTATTTATTAAAGAAGATTGCAACGTTATTAAAACATGTCTCGAACCACGTCACATAAATGCACCCGTAGCTTTCGACATATTTTAACATCGTTGAGATTTGGATTTGGGTCACATAAATGTGCACCCGGGTTTAGGAAGGTGAAATTATTAAATAACGCGCCTAAAGCAACTAACGCGTTGTTAACTTTGCGAGGGCCATGGAAATTTCGCTAAATGGCGCGCCTCGAATTCTAAGGATCAATACAAGATTAATTAAATGAGGGCCGTGCAATTGAGATTTTAGGACCAAGTGTGAAATGAGTTAATTATGGAAAGTAGTCTAGCTTCATTGTAAAAATAAAACAAAATGGGCCAAAACATACTAATGCAAAACAGGCCCAACTGAGGACATACCGGATCCTATCGCCCATTTATCAATTCAGCCCAAGCTAAAAAGGCAATATTATTCCATACCTAATATGATATTCTGATTCTTGTAAAACAACAAATAGCCCCCTCACCAAGCAAACTATCAGTTAATAAGTGTAAATCAAATCTAAAATAACCACCTATACAAGATTCAGACTAATTCTTTGGCATTTTTCGTTCAAACTAACACATGATACTAACAGAATACAAAATACTAGTCTAAATAAATAAAAAAAACTTACATGGAACTACTCAGATGAACCATTAAGAAAGAATTTAAGCAAGGGTGGTTTTGTGACCTGTTAGCTTCACAATTAGGCTATCAAAATCCAAGGTGAGCAAATAACGACTTAATGAAGAGAGACAGATCATTGCTTTCTTATTGTCTTGTTGCATTACCCAGGTTTATAAAGTAAGGAAGCAAAGGCAATCTTGTATTACTGAAAACATCTGAGCTATTCTGCATTACTCGGCCTTATGGTTCAACCATTGACCAAACTCTTATTAATAGAACAAACTGAAACAAAATCAACATATCCAACCAAACCTTATATGGAATAATCCAAAATAACTAATTCGTTGCCCCTTTCCCTTATTTCAGCAGAACCATTTTCATTTTTCACCAAAATATTAGTTCAAGCTCTTTCTCACAGCAAGGCAAACTAAAGGAAATAATTTCTAAGTCTCCAAAAGGCAACAAACAGAGAATACAAGCATCAGTGATGTAAGATCAATGAAACAATCACAAAAACCAAACAGAATTTCAGTTATTCACATCAAAATCTGATAGATTTAGGTGACAATACCATAAATTGAACATGTTCAACCATAAAGAGAAGATCGCTCTAAGTCAATTAAATTAGTAGGACAAAGAGAAGAGAGATGGACCTTTTGGCCAGAAATTCTTTCGTTACTTCGAAAATGTGAACATCGCAAACCAATCGACATGACATCAAATGTACAAAAAAAAAAGATTCTCAGAACTTGACTTGACTGAACCTTGATGTTTAATGGCGTTAATGGAGCTATTTCATGGGAAACTACTGTATTTTGTGAATGTTTAAGAATGATTTGGAGCTGCATTCCGGATGGTTTTCATGACTCAACGCCTTTGTCACTATTTTAAACCCAAACCAGAGATTATTGAAGCCAAAAATGAACAACAAATCCTACATTAATCTAGGCACA
>NW_017676072.1:0-46936 GCF_001879085.1 Nicotiana attenuata | reverse complement strand
ATTAGCAAGACGACAGTAAAAAAAAAACCAAGCTCGAACTTCAATTTGTATCTCCTTGGAACTCAAATCCGGATTCAAAAATAAAATAAAAATTGTATATATGTTTCTCTTAAACATTGAAAGAACTCGTCAAAGAAGAAAAACAAACTCAGAAAACCATCAGTTCCAGAAACCTTTCAACTTTTTTTTCTCTCAAATTTTTTAGCTGACCCCCCCCCCTCACAAAATCGGATAAGGCTTCTTTTGAAGACCAATCCTTGATGAATGTGGGGCTCGGATTGAGTGAAATCAATCCAACGCCTCACACTCATCTAGCATCCCGTCTCCAGACCCTTCCAGTCGTGGGATAAAACTCGAATTTGAGCGAGTGAGAGGGGAGGGGAATCTTGCGTCAAAAGCCGTTAGCAACGGCAAGAGAAGAGATAGAGGAAAGCGTGGGTTAGGGATTGATACTCACTCGCCATGGATTTGGACGGAATTTGGGGCTTGGTTCGCGTGTTCTTCGGAGAAAAAGAACAGTGCGCGTTAGATTTAGGGATTTTGTGATTTTTGGGTCTCTGTATGACTGTTCGCGTGTGTATTAGAGAACGGGTCGGGTCTGGAGGGTATCTGGGCCGGATGGGGCGGGTTCTGGGGGAGGAAAATCATTTGGGCTTTGTGGAATTTAAGGAATTAGCCAAACAATTTGATCTTTTATAAATGACATCCATTTTGTTTTCCTTTTTCTTTTTTTTTTCATTTTTAGATTTTGTTAAATACAAAAATAAAAACCTGATTTAATTCTAAAAACATTGATAACTAATTGCATTATCCAAAATTAACTAAGTCCTAAAATAAAAGAAAACTATAAAAATTCGAAAATTAAAAAGTCAAAATGCACAATAAACTATTTTTGTTATTTTCTTTCATATTTTGCCACAATTGATTAACTAATTAACCTAAAAATATAAAATAGGACCCTAAATGCAAATGCACATATATTTTATATTTTTTATTAATTAAAATGCACACACAAAATGTAAACAATTAGCCGAAAATGTCACAAAAATCCAAAAATGGCAAACATTGAAAGAAATTATTTTGTTTTGAATTTCTGAGAATAATTCATATAGGGCAAAAATTACGTGCTCACACCCACAAACTAGAATCAGTGTTTGCAACCACCAATCCTTAATTAAAATCTAAAATTAACCCAAATAGCAAACACCCAATATCATCCTAACCTTAGATGGCAACACCCATCAATTACCCTCACTAGGGTTGAGCCACAACCCTAGCTAATGGGTTTAGCTAGACATAATTAAAGAAGAAACAGAAGAATTAGAAGAAGAATTAAACATAATAATTAATTACTGATGAGAAACTACAAGAATCTATTGAGAGATTAACGCTAAACTGCCAAAATAGGCTAAAACTTCAGTTCTCACGAGCGCAACTTGATATCTGATACAAAATTTGACCTAAAAATGGAAAAAGGATCTATTTATAGTGGCTGAAAAACTTGGAAAAAATACCCCTGCAGGGTCAGCGCAGACCGCGCAAAAAGGTAGCGCGGTCGCGTCAGCTCTTTGGACTCCTAAATCTTGTCTCTGAAGTTGGGGACCGCGGACCGCGCAGAAATGTAGCGCGGCCACGTGGCTTGACTTGGCCAAATCACCAGCTCTCTGATTCTCATCCACGCGGACCGCACTGATATGTAGCGCGGCCGCGTGGGCTTTTAGCCTGCACTTGTGGGTTTCTGAACCTTACTGGCGCGGACCGCGCAGCAATGGAGCGCGGTCGCGTGGCTTGCAATAGCAATTACCCATTCTCTGAATCTCCTAGCGCGGCCGCGTGGCATATCAGTGCGATCCGCGCTAGGTCTTCCTGTTCCTCAACTTCACTTGGCCTTTGATACTTGAGCAGATTTCACTCCATTCTGAGCCGATCTTTGACATTTGTGACCTTGTCGCTCTAACCTGCAATCAAGCACAACTTGTAAGCATTTTAGGACAATTTTGTAGCAATTTGTACAAAAGCAATAGCAAGTAGGGGTAGAAATCATGGTAAAATCCTAACTTATCAGCGAGTACTTGTGATTTTATCGTAGTTCGCGGTTGATATGTTATATCATGCTCGCTCAATTCTATGGCCCATTTGGCCAGCCTGCCCGACAGCTCGGGTTTGTGCAGGATGCTTCTGAGGGGAAAAGTCGTCACCACCTTTATGGGGTGGCACTGAAAATATGGTCTGAGCTTACGTGAAGCTACGAACAATGCCAGAGCCAATTTTTCGAGGTGAGGATACCTCGTTTCGGCATCGAGTAAAGTTTTGCTGATATAGTAAATCGGAGATTGCGTACCTTTGTTTTAACGGACCAAATCCGCGCTCACCGCGACTTCAGAGACGGCTAGGTAGACAAGAAGGCACTCGCCTGGATCTGCCTTGGCGAGTAACGGTGGTGAGGACAAGTAGGTTTTCAGTTTTCTTAGGGCGTCGACACACTCCGAATTCTACTGGAGCCCGTTGTCTTTCTTCAGCACACTGAAAAATTTATGACACCTGTCTAACGACCGTGAGATGAATCTCGACAGGGCGGCTATCCGACCTGTCAGCTTTTGTACCTGTTTTTTGCTGGTTAACGTTTATGGTATTCCTTTGATGGCCTTAATCTGATCTGGGTTGACCTCGATGCCTCTTTACGATACCAGGAAACCGAGGAATATACTCGAGGTTACGCCGAAAGCGCATTTTTCGGGGTTTAGATTCATGTCGTACTTCCTTAATATGTCGAAGGATTCCTTCAGATGATCGGTATGATCTTCTTTCCTTTTCGACTTAACCAGCATGTCGTCGATATAGACTTCCATTGTTTTGCCGAGTTGGTCTTTGAACATCCTGGTAACCAATCTTTGGTACGGCGCCCCTGCATTTTTTAGTCCGAACGGCATGACCTTATAGCAATACGTTCCTTGGTGAGTGATGAAAGTGGGTTTCTCCCGGTCTTCTTCCTCCATGAGGATCTGGTTGTAACCCGAGTAAGCATCTATGAAGCTTAGCAACTCGTGCCCTGCTATTGTGTCGATGAGCTGGTCGATGTGTGGCAATGGAAAGGAGTCTTTTGGGCATGCCTTGTTTAGGTCTGTGACATCTACACACATCCGCCACTTTCCATTTTTCTTCTTTACCATGACCACATTGGCGACCCACTGAGGATACTTTGACTCTCGGATGGAGCGGTTTGCGAGCAACTTATCGACTTCTTTGCTGACGGCTTCATTGATTCCGGCGTTGAACTTCCTCCTTATTTGCCGTACTAGCGGGTAGATGGGGTCAACATTCAGTTTTTGCGTGGCGATGTTTTTCGGGATACCTGGCATATATGCATGGGAGAAGGCAAATAGATCAGCATTGTCAGTTAAGAATTTACGGAACTTACCTGGTTCCGAGAGGTTGTGCCCGATATAAGCCTTTTTTGTGCTGTCATGGTTGTCCAGTTGGACGGGATCGAGGTCCTCAACGGTCGACTCGCAGGCTTCTACGATGTCGGGGTCTTTGATAGCCTCTATTTGTACGTCGATTTGGTTACCGACATTGCTGATTGCTATGCTTCTGCGCTTGCTCCTTTTAGTTGCTGGGTATGTGCGCAATCCTGGGAGATACGGTAACACTCTTGTGCGGTGCGTTGTTCACCCCGGATGCTGAATATTCCCCATGGAGGGGGAAACTTGATTACTTGATAAAGGCTCGACGGGACGTCTCGCATGACGTGTATCCATGGGCGCCCTATGATAGCGTTGTAGGTTGTATCCTGATCCATGACGTGAAACGTCGTTTCCAGAGTGACTCCTCCGGCTAGAACGGGCAGCACTATCTCTCCAGAAGTTCGTTCGACTGCATTATTAAAACCCGCTAGTGTTATGCAACTAGGGGTGTCAATGGTTCAGTTCGGCCGGTTATTTTATAAAATTTGTAGCATACCAATTTTTCGGTTATCCTATTATGTATAACCAAAATTAGACTTTTTAAAACCGTCCCGATCATGTCGGTTTCTCTTTGGTATCGGTACGGTGGTGAATTTTCGGTATTTTTAAATATCATATAAAATTCACTAGTAGAAGTAGAATGCAATAACATATGTTCTTCTATATGACTTAGCAAAACTCACATTTTTACTATTTAAAGGATGATGAGTTAAAAAAATGAAAGATGGCTAGAGTATAGATCCATCAACTATTCTACAATAACGTAAAAGAAATCAAGCAAAGGCAAAGAAAATATAAATCACGCGAGTAGAAAGATATTAACCAAGATGGGACTCAAATAAAATCAATAGAATATTAAATATTCAAAAAGATAAATCTAAATTATATGAAAGGAATTATATTCAATATATTGTAGTTTGTTACTCATAATCGCTAGAATATTGTGTGTCTTGCTAATAAAGATACTTGAAATAACTTAGTTTAAGTAGAAGTAGCATAATATGTTTTAGGAATTAGTATTTTGAGTTTAATTACTTGTTGGCTTGTAATAGTTTTCATAATTCCAAGGCCCAAAGAAAAATTTAATGCATTATTATTTTTAAACTTACTAGATAAATATATTTCCACATGTAAAATTTATTCAGTACAGTTCGGTATTTTTTGATTTATTTTTATAAAATAAAAACCTACCCTTATTAGCGGTGCGGTTATAGATTTATATAAGAACCTACGGTTTCTTAAAAAGAAACCTAAAAGTCGGTTCGGTGCGGTACGGTTCGGTCAGTTTAGTCGGTTTTTGAATATCCATTGACACCCCTATATGCAACGCGGTATTATTTTATCTTCGAGTCCCATCTGTACGAGGACTCGAGGATGGATAATACACGTGCCGCTTCGGTTATCTACCATTATTCTTTTTACATCAGTATCCGCAACACGTAGAGTGATAACAAGAGCATCATAGTGAGGGAAAGACAAACCGTCGGTATCTGATTTATCGAAGATGATACTATCTTCGAGGTTATCGTATCGTTTGTGGGTGATCGACCTTTTGAGTTTGTGCGTGGTGGTAAACTTTACGTGATTGATTGTTGTATCATTGCCTCCACCGATGATCATTTGTATGGTACGGGCGGGCGAAGGCGGTTTTGGGGGACCCTGGGGTTGATCGCGCCCGCGAGCGAAGTTAGCCCTTCCTCGGTCGCTCAGCAGTTTTTTCAGATGTCCTTGGTTTAACATTCTTACTACCTCCTGCCATAGGCCTATGCAATCCTCGGTTTTGTGCCCCTTTTCCTGGTGGAATTCGCAAAGAACGTTCGACTTCCGGGTGCTCGGGTTGGACTTCATCTTTTGCGGCCATTGCACCTTTGGGTCAAGCATCTCTAGTGCGTACACTATTTCTGAAGGAGCAACAAAAGTTATGGGAAGATAAGAGTGGAGGCATACCTCTTTCGTTTTGATGTGGCGCGTATGTCGTGGAGGAGGTGGGATGGATGTCCTGAGGTAAGGCTGATGCCTTTCTCGGCTAGGGCGGGGTAGCTGATCCCTTCGACCATCATTGCGATGATCTTTCCTTGCTTCAATTTGGACTGACGTCAGTCGTTGGATTGGGCCATTCAGGTCATCCTTGTCTGCCCTTACTTCGGCGCAATAGGCATTGTGGATTTCATCCCAAGTGGTGGGAGGGTATTTCATGAGTCTATTTAACAGCTATTTGGTCGCTCTCGACCCACTCCTCCTTAACCCGTCTGGAAGGCTGCTACTGCCATCCCCTCTGACACATTTGGTAGGCTCATTCTCACTCTGTTGAATCGGGCTAGGAAGTCCCTGAGTCCTTCACTTGTCGTCTATCTAATGGCGAATATGTCGTTTACCCTGGCCTCCTCCTTTTTCGCTCCTGCATGGGCGGTGACGAATTTGTCCGCCATTTCTTCGAATGTTGATATTGACCGCGCTGGTAACTGCGAGTACCAAGTCAGTGCTCCCCCTGTCAGGGTTTCGCCAAACTTTTTCAGCAACACCGATGGTACTTGTTCTTTCGACAGATCATTGCCTTTTACGGCTGTGACGTAGTGGATGATATGATCTTCTGGGTCTATAGTACCATCTTATATCTTCAGGTATGGTGGCATTTTGAAGGCCTTTGGAATGGCGTGGGGGGCTGCATCTTTATTGTATGGTTGTTCGATAAATCGACCAACGTCCCGTTTCAGTAACAACTTCGGGGCACCTGGTATTTTATCAACCCTTTCTTGATGCTCCTTCATATGGTCGCGGAGCGCCTTGTTCTCATTTTCCATTTCTTCCATTTTCTTTAGGATGGATGCGAGTGAACCATTACCTACGTCAACAACAGTATGGATATTACCTGTGCGTGGGGTATCCATTTCGCCGGCGATTGTTGCGGCATTGGCGTGTGTAATGCCTCTACTACCCCTTTGAACGGGTTTATCAAGTATGTTGTTCAGAGTGTTTGTCAGCCACTCTTCCAATAGTCTTTTTACAGCCGGTGGTGCCTCTCCTGTTGTAGACGTGAAGGTTTCCTTCTCGTGCGAATCAGTCACGCTTCCGTGCGGGGGAGGTGAAGTATCTCCCCTAGGCGTAGCGCTCGGTGTCGCGTTTTCACTAACTTCCCTACCGTCTTCGTTGATGGAATCCAGGATGTTGGCTGTGACACCTACTATTGCTTTTAACCTTGCATCTCTTTTCCCTGCCATTGTTAGTTTATGCAAAAATATGAAGAGGTGACTATCCCTTCCCTTTTTATGATCTAGATGAAACTAAAATCTTAGCTAAAGAAATGCCCACAGACGGGGCCAAATTGTTTGACCAAAAGATATCGAAACCTTTTTGATTAAATCAATTAATGAGGATGATGAGGTAAATCTTAACTAAGTATAATAAAATCTAGATTAAATGGTATAAGAGATGAACAAGATGAATGCTACTTCCTAGTATGTCGGAATCGAATGATTGCCCATAAATGCGATAACTATAAATGTAGGAATCGATCGTAATGAATGTGATTGACCTAGATAGAAGATGATGTTTAGATGATTGTAAGATCATTCTCAATATCGGGCAAAGATGCTAAACTTCCGATCTATGATTAATAAATAAGGTTCTCTTTTTGTATTCACTTTGTGACCCCCCCCCCCCCTCTTACAGAGTGTCCTCCCCCCTATTTATAGAGGACAATCCCCTTTTAAACCCTAAAAAGGTACAGCATAAGGTCTATTCGAAAAGCATATTCCTACTGTCTCCCACTATGCTTACACTACGGCAGACGTCGTGCCTTTGCTAACCACTTTTGGTCGCTGCCTTGTATAACGACCAGGGGACGCTACACCGTGATGACCTCGTTCCTTGTCGTACTCAGTAGCGGTCGTGGTCGCCAAATTTGGACCTGTACACCGCCTCATGCACAATAAGAATCACAACCGAGGTACCTCCTCGTATATAACAAGAATCACAACTGAGGTACCGCCTCGTATTCACATTTCTCAATTTCAATCATAATCTTTCCTTATACCGCCGCGTGAGCGTAACATTTAAATAGTTTTGAAAATATTTTTCCTAAAATAGCTACACGCACATTAGCCCACCTTATGATGTCGTGTGGCTTCACGTAATAAGTCTTACCTTATGCCATCACATGCACATTAATCCCTATCCTTATATCGTTGCATGCGCATCAATATCACATCACAATAACAACTCAAACCACAAGTTCTCATATGTCACAACTTGCCAATAACCAACAATATCGATATTTCCACAACAATAGCCCATGCATCAACCACAATGTATACAAGAATATCAACAATAAGAATGAATGTAAATTTCTGAACAAGAAGGATATCCCAACAATTAACTTTTTGCCTCAATGTGATAACGGCTTTCACAACTCTGACACCAATAACCCAACAATGAGAAAGATAATGTGTAATCACGATACTAAACAAGCATAACTCACAATGGAAGAGATAACATATGCCGATGGCTTCAAAAAAGGATAATCAACGATGAAAGAGATAGCATGTAACAATGAAAGAGGCAACAACTTCAACTAAAACATAAGAGCAAAATATCAATTAAGATGTAGAACAAGTGTTAACAAGTCATTCAAGGCATGTAAGGGTAGACTAACACAAGTAAGAGTAAGTTGACTGGGCGAATTTAGAACATGATATGACAATTAAATTAGAGCATGGAAAGAGTCTAAGTAGCCTAAAGCGGACAAATACCACATATAACTCGTGTACCCACTTGTCACCTTGAGTACACGACTTTCACATAGCACAAATGACATAATCAATTCCAAATCATAAGGGGTAGTTCCCCCATACAAAGTTAGGCAAGATACTTACCTCAACTAGGCCAACTCAACCTTCAGAAATAGCTTTTCCCCTAAAATGTGCATCCACACGGCTCAAATCTAACTAAAATTGACTTAATATCATCAAATAATGCAAAGAAAAACAATTACAATAGATAAAGCCATGATCTTTACACTTTTTCCAAAAAGTCAACCCGTGGCCCGCCCGGTCAAAACTTAGATCCAAGTATAGATCTGACTATCCATAACCCCACAAGTTCATATATGTGATTAGTTTCAAAATCCGAGTCCAAATCGACTCTCAGAACGCAAATTCTTATTTTTCAAAAAACTTGAAAAAGTTTCACCAATTTTCACTTTGATTCACATGATTTTGATGTTAAATCTAAGATATATCGATGAAATATAGTTGGAATTAGATTAGAATCACCTACCCAAAGTTTGTAGATGAAAATCCCCTCTCTAAATCGCCTTCTAACGAGTCTAGGGTTCTAAAATGAGAGAATATGAGATGAAATCCCGACTTTTAGCCCTTTTGATCAGCTGCAAATTTTGCAATTGCAACATGGGTTTGAAATTGAGAAGTATTCCTTGCAAATGCAACCACTGTCAACCCTATGAGGATGTCGCAATTGCGACTCTGGCTTCGCATTTGCGAAGCCTGTCTCCATCGCAAATGCGACTGTTTTGTCGTAAATGTGAACTACCCCTCTACCTGAGCTACTTCGCAATTGCGAGCCTGGTATCTCAATTGCAATACCTGAGGTCTCCCTACTAAGCTCGAAATTGTGAACCTAGTGACCGCAAATGCGACACCAAAGGCTGGTGCACACAAGATCCTGTTTTTAAGTCCAAAACATTCTAAAACATGCCGAAAATCATTTGAGCCCCTAGGGTTCCAAACTAAACATCCACTCAAGTCTAAAAATATCATATGAACTCGCTCGCGCGATCAAAATACAAAAATAACATCTAAAACTACTAATCGAACACTAAAACGCATAAGTTTCAAAGTAAATTTTCAAGAACCACTAGAATTGCAACTAAGCACCCGAATCCTATCAATTCAACTCCAAATGATACCAAACTTTTCAAACAAGTTCTAAATAGCATAACAGACCTATTCCAAGTCCCAAAATCAAATTCTGAACTCGATAGCTAAAAGTCATCCTACACTCAAACTTTTCAACTTTAGATTTCCAAATTTCAGCAAAATAACACAAATCAATCTACGGACTTTTGAAATCAATTCCGGGCATACGCAAAAGTGCAAAATCATGATATGAAGCTATCAGAGACATCAAAACACCGTTCCCGTGTTGTTTTCAGAAAAGTCAAAGTTTGGTCAACATTTCTAACTTAAGATTCTAAGTCAAGAATCAAAGGGTTCAAATCAACCCGAAATATTAGATTAAGTTCATATAAAAGAAGACATGTAATTTTGTACTAATCATGCTGCACAGAGTTCAGATAGGGAGTTAAGGAAGTTAAGACAGTTAAGGCACGTAGGCATGCTTTCCTAAGCTAAACATGATAGTTACATATACTAGTATTGCTCAATTAAAGGAAAAACAGATATATACTTAATAAAAATGGGGGTTTTCAACAAATAGCCCGTGTATGCACTTGTCACGTCACGTAGACGACATTCATATATCAAACAGTACTAAATCCTTAGAGGAGTTCCCCCACACAAGGTTAGGCAAGCCACTTAACTCGAACCAAGCTCTAAGCAATCCAAAATCACGCTCTTGCCACGAGTATTTCAACTCTGAGTGGCCCAAATCTAATCAAATCAATTATACAACGCAAATATAGCTACAAGCAACTAACTTAGCTAATGAATTCAAAGCTAAGGCAAGAAAATAGGAAAACGCCCAAAAATCCTCCCCCGGCCCACATCTCGGAATCAGTTAAAAGTCACAAATTATGAACACCCATTCACTCACGAGTCCACTCATACAAAAATCATCCAAAACCGACGCCTAATTCCCACGCAAACCTCAGATTTTTGATTGGGGAACTTTTCCCCCATTTTCCAAACCTCTACCCTCAAATTCCTTAATTAGATGAAGAATTCAAAAATAGATTAATGTAATATGATCAAAATCGATTTAGGATTAGTTACCCAATTTCTCTCCTTCAAAATCCCTCGAAAAATTTCCTTCCACTGAGCTCAAAATTGAATTTTGTGATACGAAATTTAAAACCCTCGAAATCCCCTTTTCTGCCCGGCGATTCCCGCTTATGCGCTCCCAGGATCACACCTGCGGAAGAACCATCCCAAGTGCAAAATCCACTTAACTAGGCTGGGGTCGCATCTGCGAGCCCGCTCCTATGGTCCCCAACCACACCTGCAATCCCAGATGACAAGGCCCCAATCTCCATCTGCGGCTCCTTATCCTCTTCTGCGGCTCCGCATCTGCGGTCCAAAATGCGCAGGTGCAAAAATACCAGGTGCAGCAACTTCAGCCATTTGCATAAGTCTCAAACGAATCCGTTAAGCACCCGAAACTCACCCGAGGCCCCCGGGACCTCAACCAAACATACCAACCAATCCTAATACATCATACTAACTTAGTCGATCCCTCAAATCACATCAAACAACGCTAAAATCACGAATCACCCTCCAATCCAAACTTAATGAACTTGAAATTTCAAAATTCTACAACCGATGCCGAAATTGACCAAATCATGTCCGATTGACCCCAAATTTTGCACACAAGTCATATTCAACACTACGGACCTACTCAAACTTCTGGAATTGGTTTCTGACCCCGATATCAAAAATTCCACTATCGGCCCGAAACTCCAAAAATTCAACTTTCGCCATTTCAAGCCTAAATGAGCTACGGACCTCAAAGACACAATTCGGACACGCCCCTAAGCCCGAAATCACCCAACGGAGCTAACAGAATTAGCAGAATTCCATTCCAAGGTTGTCTACATATTGTTCTGACTACGGTCCAAATTCTAAGACTTAAGCTCTTATTTTGATACTAAGTGTCCCAAAACACTCCGAAGCTCAAAACGAATCATCCCGGTAAATCGCAATTGCAGAAAATAGATAAGGTGAATCATTAGTAGGTGATCGGGGCATTAGTTCTCAAAATGACCGGCTAGGTCGTTACAAAGGAGAGGAGGATGCGACTGAGTCCGACAGCGAGGAGAGCACTTGATGCAGTATTCTGGGAGTACTTTCCACCATTTTACTCTATTTTGTTTAGTTGCATTGGGGACATTGAAACATTTCTAGTTGGGGTGGATTCTTGTATAACTGTTGATCTTGTATAACTGTGGATAACTGTGAATATGGTAGATTGGTATTTTGTTTGTTTTCATGTGATATTATTTTGTTTTCATGTGATGTGTTATATTAGTATGTTTACTAGCTTCTTGAATTTTTATTTTTATATATAGTATGTTTTAATGACTTGATGTTTATTAATTAGCTTCTAAATTATTATTTTTTTCTAAAATAATATGCTTTATTTTGGTGGCAATATCCTTGGTTTTCTTTGTACCACGGTTCTTTTTCCGAGGATGCCAATTTTCTTTTTGAACCGGGTAATTGTTAGTAAATTTTTGTCAACTTTTCCTGATGATGGATAGCTAGGCGACTTTCTTAAGGGAATTAGTCTTGTAGTTTAGATATAGTTTTTGTTAGTTTAGGAAGAATAAGTGGTATGAGTTGGGGTTTGTGCCCATTGGCCAATTTGTGGCTTGTTTGGTACCAACATGATTTAAATCTCGTCATATGAATTCTTGATCTTTGAAGAAGATAAATGATAAGATCATTGTCATGATTTTTAGACTCAATTTTTGGCTCTTTGATTCACTAAATAGTTTCTTAGGCTATATGTGATTTCTTGGAGTTCATTGGTTTCAATTGGATTTTGGATTTGTATTCCACTTGAGTTTCATGTGCCATATAGGTGAGATCTATTGTGAGTTATTTTGCATCTTTTGTAGTCTAGAACTTGCCCGGAATGTGCTTCAAGGCGAAATCCTAGACTAACTTGCACAAAAACTTTGGTCTTGAAGATTTCAAGCTTTTGGTTGAGAATTTCTTACCCATTTATGTTCATTTCTTCATTTCCTTGCTTTGTATTGTATATCTAAGTGTGTAGTATTTTTTTCAACACTTGAATCTTGTTTATGGGAATACTCATATTTAAAGTGTGGATTAAATATCTTGTTGTGCTTATGTATTGAACAATTTTCATTTATTATGAAGTGAGTTATTATTTATTTAATTATTATCATTCTTTAATGTGTCCAAAGGGATTAGCTAACCCTAGGACTCGCCCATTAACTTCGAATTAATTTTGAAAAAGATTATTTGGGGTTGGGAAAGATTAATTAACAAGAACTTGAGGCTTTAACCCTCATTTTATAGATTCTACTTAGGGATATGATGGAACTACTTGTAGCCATAATCGGGTGTGCTTAATCTCTTAATTATTTTAGGGATAATTCAATTAGGAAGTCTTGTTAGTCTTTGAGAAAAGCTAATATAGAATTATTACCCGAGTCCAATTAACATAAACTCGCTCATATTTGTAAAATCGTGAAATACATTGGATCGTTACTTGAGTGTAATTCCCCGTGTATCCATGCTTTTAGCCATTGATCAATTTACTTGCTTTAGGTTAGTTTATATTTTCGCATTTAGTTATAAATATTTTCACAATCACCTTTTAAGTGTTTGGCTTAGCATAATAACCGATAATTCTCTTACACGCCTAATTGCCTATATATTATTCTCTGTGGGATTCGACCTCGACTCATAGTTGGGTAAATTAAATTGCATGCGACCGAGTCAATTTACCTTCTATTAGTGGATTTGGACGTCATCAAGCACAGTCCTCAGATGTTGCTCTTGATAGTGGCCTCTCTGTTGCTGGTAGATATGCTAAAATTCCCAAGCACTCCGCCTTTTGACTCAAGGCATCAGCCACCACATTGGCCTTCCCGTGATGAGATAGAATGGTGATATTATAGTCTTTAAGCAACTCTAACCATCTCCACTGCCGCAAGTTAAGATCTTTCTATTTGAGCAGATATTGTAGACTCTGGTGGTCGGTATAGACCTCACAAGGGACACCGTACAAATAGTGCCGCCAAATCTTTAAGGCATGTACAATAGCTGTCAATTCCAAGTCAGAGACAGGATAATTCTTCTCATGGACCTTCAACTGCCGAGATGGGTAGGCAATCACCCTATTGTCTTGCATAAACACCGCGCCAAGACTGACACGGGATCACAATACAAAGTATAAGACCCCGAACCCATAGGCAACACCAGCACTAGGGCTGTAGTCAAAGCAGTTTTGAGCTTCTGAAAGCTCGCCTCACACTCCTCGGACCATCTGAAAGGAGCACACTTCTGGTTCAATCTGGTCATAGGTGCGGCAATGGATGAGAAGCCCTCTACGAATAGCGATAATACCCGGCCAAACCAAGGAAACTCCAAATCTCCATAGCTGAAGACGGTCTGGGCAAGCTCTAAACTGCTTCACTCTTCTTCGAATCTACCTTGATCCCCTCACTCGACACCATAAGACCCAAAAACGCCACTAAATCAAGCCAGAACTCACACTTTGAGAATTTTGCATACAACTTCTTCTCTCTCAAGGTATGGAGCACAGTCCTTAGATGCTGCTCATGATCTTCCGGATTGCGGGAGTACACCAAAATGTCATCAATAAACACAATGATGAATGAATCAGGATATGGCTGGGATACACTGTTCATCAGGTGCATAAATGCTGCTAGGGCATTGGTCATCCCAAATGACAACACAAGGAACTCGTAGTGACCATGCCAAGTCCTAAAGGTAGCCTTCGGAATATCTGGATCTCGAATCTTTAGCTGATGAAAACCTGATCGCAAATCAATCTTTGAGAACACTCTAGCATATTGTAGCTGATCAAATAAGTCATCGATGCGCGGCAATAGATACATGTTCTTCACTATAATCTTGTTCAACTGTCGGTAACCAATACAAATATGCATAGAACCATCCTTCTTGTTCACAAATAGAACAGGAGAACCCCAAGGCGACACACTAGGTCGAATGAAACCCTTATCAAGCAAACCTTGCAACTTTTCCTTTAACTCCTTCAACTCTGCTAGGGCCATAAGATATTGTGGAATAGAAAGAGGTTGAGCGCCCGACAACAAGTCAATACCAAAATCGATATCTCTATCATGCGGCATGCCCGCAAGATCTGCTGGAAATACATCTAGGAAGTCTCTCACTATCGGAACTAACTCGATGGTAGGAGTATCGACACTGACATCTCTCACAAAGGCTAGATTTCATCACACACCTTCTCAACCATTCTGCTGAGCCTTTTGAAATGACATAACCCTGCTAGGAACATAATACAATGTACCCCTCCACTCCAACCGCGGTAAACCTGACATAGCCAATGTCACCATCTTTGCGTGACAACCCAAAATAGAATGATAGGGCAAAAACTAGTCCATGCCCAAGATAACATCAAAGTCTACCATACCAAGCAACAATAGATGAACTCTAGTCTCAAAACCACCAATAACAACTAAACAAGACCGGTACACAGGGTCCACAATAATATAATCTCCCACAGGCGTGGACACATAAATAGGAGAACTCAAAGAATCACGAAATACATCCAAATAGGGAGCAAAGTAAGATGACACATATGAATAAGTGGATCCCGGATCGAATAAGACTGATGCATCTCTATGACAAACAGGAACCATACCTGTGATGACTTCGTCTGAAGCAACTGCCTCCGTCCTACCCGAAAAAGTATAGAATCTGGTCTGTCCTGCCCCTCTAGGGCGACCTCTACCCGCCTATCCCCTACCCTTAGCTAGTTGTGCAGGTGGAGCGGCAACTGGGGCAGCAACCATGGCCTAGGAAATCTGTGGACCTGGGGAATCCGTGGACCCTGAGTAGTCTATGAAGGTACACCCCTCCTAAGTCTAGGGCAGTCTCTCACCATGTGACGGATATCACCAAACTTAAAGCAAGCTCTCGATGGGCTTGGGTGCTGGAACTGGCTCGGGCTTGGTTGGTTGGATTGACGACAGAAGGCACCCTGTGCAGGAGGTGCACTAGAAAGTGGCTAGGCAAAGTGTGCAACTTGAGACCTTGGAAAAATGGAGCATCCCTAGAAGCTGGAAATGCTGAATGAACTGGACGGCTCACATAGCCTCTACCATGACGGGCAGTAACTGCAGTGTGGTCACCACTAAATCCTCCAGTACCTCGAGGCCTTTTGGCCTCCCTGTTCTCTCTCTCACGGTCCCGCATACCCTCCAACCTTCGTGCAATATCTATCAACTGCTGATATGGGGTATCTGTCTCCAACTCTCGAGCCATGCTGAATCTAATACCATAGTTAAGCCTTTCGATAAATCGACGAACTTGCTCTTTGATTGTAGAAACCAAGGCAGGTGCATATTTTGAAAAATCACTAAATAGGATAACATACTCTGACACTGTCATAGTACCCTGGCACAGCCGCTCAAACTCCATGTGCTATGCATCCTTAAGGGCCTGAGGAACAAACTCTCTCAAGAACATCTTTGAAAACTGAGCCCATGTAAGTCAACCCGCGTGGCCACAATAGACTCACCAACCAGAGTAGATACAGAGAACGACTCATGAAGCTGTTCCGGTTCTATCCCAAATTCCATAGCAACATAAGGAGTGACATATGGCAAAGTGGAACAAGGATCAATAAGAGCATATACATCATGAGATTGGATAGTCAATATACCTGTGACAACATCTGGAGCAGCCTCTGAATTCTGGCGACCCATCATAGCATAGAAACGGCTGGGTCCTCCCGAACTCTGTGCTCCACCCCTAGCTGCACCTCCCCTGTAGTTGCTGGAGTACCTCGGTCTGGAGGTGCTGTGAATGTTGTAGCTACAGAACTCGCTGGCTGTGTCGTGCCCCTGCCCATACCATAGGGGGACGAACGACATTCTCTTTGAATGTGACCCCTAAATCTACACCCGTGGCATATGGGTAAGACCATGTAGCAGATTCCTAAGTGCATCTTTCCATACCTAGGGCATGGGGGCCTCCGCTGATGCTATAATCTCTCTCTAGGCCGACCCTACTGGTAGGATCCCTTATTGCCCTGACTGGGCCTGAAACGGGGATTGTTCGCAAATTGCAAAGTATTCCTCGCAAATGCGGCCACTTTCAGTCCTATGAAGAGGTTGCAA
The DNA here is from genome assembly GCF_001879085.1 of Nicotiana attenuata. NCBI lineage: Eukaryota > Viridiplantae > Streptophyta > Magnoliopsida > Solanales > Solanaceae > Nicotiana > Nicotiana attenuata. The sequence goes on along the minus strand of NW_017676072.1, from coordinate 30,397 downwards.
TTATGACTTTGGCTTCGCATTTGCGAAGCTTGTCTCCATCACAAATGTGACTGTTTTGTCGTAAATGCGAACTACCCCTCTACATGAGCTACTTTACAATTGCGAACCTGGTATCACAATTGTGATACCTGAGGCCCCCCTACTAAGCTCGAAATTGCGAACCTGGTGTTCGCAAATGCGACACAAGAGGATGATGCACACCAGATCATGTTTTACAGTCCAAAACATTCGGAAACATGCCCAAAACTCATCCGAGCCCTCGGGGCTCCAAACCAAACATCTACACAAGTCTAGAAATATCATACGAACTCGCTCATGAGAGCATAACACAAAAATAACATCTATACCTACGAATCGAACAATAAAACACATAAGTTTCAAAGTAAATTTACAAGAACCACTAGAATTGCAACTAAGCGTTCGAATCCTATCAATTCAACTCCAAATGATACCAAATTTTGCACACAAGTTCTAAATAGCATAACAGACCTATTACAAGTCCCAAAATTAAATTCCAAACTCGATAGCTAAAAGTCAACCTACGGTAAACTTTTCAACTTTAGATTGCCAAATTTCGGCAAAACAACACAAATCAATCTACTTACTTTCGAAATCAATTTCGTGCATACGCCCTAGTCCAAAATCATGATACGAAGCTATCAGAGCCATCAAAACACCATTCCTATGTCGTTTTCACAAAATTCAAAGTTTGTTCAATATTTCAAACTTAAGCGTCTAAGTCAAGAATCAAAGGGTCCAAATTAACCTGAAATCTATCCAGAATGAAACTAACGAACCCCGTAAGTCACAAAATCATAAACACACATGTGTGAAGCATAAAGGAGTAATGGGGAACAATTACACAAAACGATCGGTCGGATCGTTACAGAGATTAGTTTCATTAACGTGTTACATAAACGATCGTTCGGGTCATTACAGAGATTAATTTCATTAACGTGTTACATACAAATAGCAGGCATAAAGTTTGAAAATGCAGTTGATGTGAATAAACGAACAATAAACGAAATTTTTTGTATTCCAACGTCTATTAAGGCATAAAGTTCCAAGGTCTATTATTGTATTACTCGAACAATAAACGAAATTTACAAAATTTGTGAATTTTTCCTCCAAAATGGAGAGAAAAATGTCTGGCAACTGGTGGAGAAAACCCTCCTATATATAGGCAATGTTTTTAAGGGGTTAAACCCTTTTTCAAAACTTGTTGAGTTTTTTTTAATCAACTTTTTTTCTTTTAATTCCATACTATTCATATACAGTAGGGACCACATAATTTAATTAAGAAGGTCCCTACTATGGAATTAATTTAAAAGTATAAAATTAACATTTACCATAATAAATTATAATTATTTACATAAAAATTCATAATTTCACTCCTTAGTTCAATTTTAAAATTCTTTCATTCAACCATATTTAACTCCACATCTTGAGATTTAGATACTAATCAATTAAATTAAATTACTGATAATTTAATTAATTAATTAATTTTAGACTTTTGCTTACCTTATTTCATGTGTCGGATACAAAAGTCACCGGCTAGGTTTACACATGAAACTTATAAGCTTTCATAAAAGTGTATCGTCAATATCAAGCCTAAGACATGGATTTCATCAACTAATTATTATTTTAGCAATGTATATTATTTTTTTAATTTATCAGGTATGTTTTCCCACAAAAGAATCTCCCTTTTAGTAAATTAAAATAATAAATAACATACATATCTAATAATAATTATATTAAGATTAAGAGTATAAGTTTATTAACAGGCTAGATATATAATTTACTAAGTCAGTATAAAATACTTATCTCTACTTGGTCGTTCAATACATGCAAAATGCACTAGCATAAGAAGTCAAAATTTTAATCATATCTCACAATCAAGATAAACTATATTTAATCTTGTGCTGCAATCATTTCGGTTATTTATCCAACTCCATCATTAGACTGTGAACATAAACTTTATGACTTATAAGAATCAATGATATAACCTTTTGTGTATAAGTTGAAACTCTATATACTAAAGCATCTACTATATAAGTAAATGACACACAAATAAATACATGATATTTAAAATTCTATTAACTAAATAAATAGTTATTCCATGAAAAGTACTATGACAAAATGCACGGTTTATAGTATATTTTAAAAATCTCCTACTTAGACTCATAACATGTGTCTACAACATTAAGACCCATTCACTAAATATTTTGTGGCAAGCTCTTAATAAATGGGTCCGTCAAGTTGTTCCCTGATGCAATCTTGGCGACTAGCATATCACCTCTTTGCACTATGTCTAAAATCAAATGATTTAAGCTCAATGTGCTTAGCACTTTCATGGCTTCATGGTTCCTTCGAATTTGCAATCGCACCACTATTATCACAATAATGTGTAATCAGTGCTTGAATCGTGAGAACTACACCCAACTCTCTTAGAAAGTGTTCGATCCAACCGCCCCTTTGGACGCCTCAAAGGCTACCACATATTTGGTTTTCATGGAAAAATTGTCATGACCCAAAATTCCAAACATTTAGCCGCGATGGCGCCTAACATCTGTTTGCTAGGCAAGCCAACATTAGCACAATAACTAAATCAGTTTAACAGCTAAGATACATTAAAATTGTAAAAGAGTAAAATAGCATAAACGTAAAATAGGAGTACAACCAACACTGTCTAGAACAATAAATAGTAGATAAAGGTAGGAAGGGGACTACATGGTCTGCAATCGCTAAGCAGCACTACCTCAAGTCTCCTGGATGAAAAGGGTCCGAGCTATCACCTCTTAACATTGTTGGGACCATCACGTGGATCTACAAAAGAAGTTTAGAAGTGTAGTATGGGTACAACCAACCATGTACTTAGTAAGTATCGAGCATAACATCGACAAAGTAGTGACGAAGCTATGACAAGGTACTCACTATAAACATGTACAAGTAATAAGCACAGAAGTAATAACGAGATAGAGAGAATGTGAAAGATGTGTACACGGGGAAGAGATTTGGTCGAGCATATTTTCCTCTCGGCGCACGTTAAGCGAGCCCTGCTAATGTGCACGAGTAGTGTGAAAATTTCAGCCGCCAATACCTTACCATCACCGACGACTTTGGCTATAGCAAGACTGGAGAATGCAATACAATCACAAGTAAAACCACTCGCATTTGGTTGTTTCTTACCGCTACAATTTCAAACCATACGTGAGGAATAAGAAAATGAGGGGAAGAGTGAGAATCATCTCAATCCAGCTGGGAAGCGTGTCGCTAGAAGAACGGGGTTAGAGGTCCCCTATCGACTTCAACTTTCTGACCTAGCTGAGTCCACAGTACCAATCCCTAATGCTGTAAAAGGTCCTGCGACGGAGGATCAAAAACAACCACCAGTGGAGGAGAAACCCTACTAGAGGAATCGAAGCTCATAAGTGGATAAGGCCCTTACCTACATTCCTCCAGATTTGCATGGTGATACATATGTAGTTAAGATTGTTGAGGAGGACATTAAGGAACAACATATATATTGGGGTACTTCTCTTATAGGGTATGTTCTGGGTGATGCTCCATTTTTCAAATCCATGGAGAATTATGTCGAAAATGTGTGGAATTTTGTTATTAAACCCAAAATCCTATATCATGACAAGGGCTATTACATTAGGTTTGATTCTGTGAGCTATATTAAGTCTTGCAATCCGGGCCTTATACATTCCATAACAAGCCTTTTATCTTGAAGAGTTGGTCGATTGATTTTGTGTTTGATCCTGAATGTCTAACTGTAATTCCTTTATTGGCGAGATTTCCTAGTTTACCTGTTGGCTACTGGTCCACATAAACTTTGAGTAAGCTGGCTAGTGTGGTGTGTAAACCTATGTACACTGACCTATTTATAGCAGATATGGATCGTATATCATATGCTAGAGTACTAGTAGAGACAGACATATCTCACCCCCTGCCAAATGCTCTTTAAATCCTTACTCCAGCAGGGGTTATCCACCAAAGTATAGAGTATGATTGGAAGCCAAAGTATTGTACTGATTGTGGTAAAGTTGGGCACATTACCGAGGAATGCAGACAGAGGAAGACCCAAGAGCAAAATGATGGTTTTGTTGAGAAAACAAGGAAGAATAGAAGCGGTAGGAAGAGGAGAAAGGCGGTGACTAAATGGGTGGCAAAAGACTAGATTAGCACTACCACTGATCCAACTACTTCTAAAACACAGGAAACTGTCACTGAACCACAGGGGACTAATGTTACTTTGGAAGAGGAGGAATTCCCAGCATTAGTAGAACCTATGAGGAAAGAAGGGTCAAAAAGTCGAGGTAAAAGAAAAGCTGATGGTGGAATGAATGATCAGCCACAACAAGCTACAGCTAGCTGTTCCACTAGCCAGTTGGGAATTACCAATAGATTTAAGGTACTGACTCAAGGATATACACCACCTAATGTAAGGGAGGGTGGTACAGACCACCTCAAACCTCCATTATTATAAGTACTTGGAACATTAGAGGGCTTAACAGGCCCTTTAAATAGAATGAGATGACTCTCTTTCTGAAGAAGTACAGAATAGAATTATAGGGATAGTTGAGACAAGAGTAAAAGTAAATAAAGCTAGGAGGATCACACAAAAGATAGCTAAGGATTGGCAAGCCAAATACAACTATGATCATGCTTATAATGGTCGTATTTGGCTACTGTGGAAACCTCATATAAAGCTTCAAATATTAAAGGTAAATGCTCAATTCATCCATTATGAAGTGGAGGACTCAAATTGTCAAATAAGGTTATTTCTCACTGTGATTTATGCAAGTAATGACTTGTTACAGAGACAAAAATTATAGGATAATCTTTCTTCTATAGGAGCTCACATTATAACTGAATGGCTGGTATGTGGTGATTTTAACAATGTGCTTCATACAGAGGATAAGATTAGGGCCCTTGTAATGAAGACAGAGACCCAGGGCTTCAAGGAACTATTGGATCGACTGCAATTTACTCCCTTAAAGAGCATAGGATGGTTTTACACATGGTGTAACAAAAGAGATGACAATGCAAGAGTATACAACAAGATTGGCTGGGCATTTTGAAATTATAATTGGCTGATAAACTATGGCCATATTGAAGTAGAGTATTTGAATCCTTGAGTTTCAGACCATTCACCTATCTTGCTCAAATGCAACTTTATAGTACAACAATAGAATTTGAATCCTAGACCCTTCAAGCTATATCAAACACTATTACACCACCCAGATTTTACAAGGATTGTGAAAGAAGCGTGGGCACAGGATTATAGAGATGCAGGGATGTCCAAAACATAGAAGAAACTTAAGAGGCTAAAGGAGGCACTGAGGGAGTTAAATACTTACATGGCCTCTTATCAACAAAAGCTTAATCAAGCAAAGCAAAAGTTGGAATTAGCGCAATACAATATCTCCCTACAACCATTATGGCAGATCTCTATTGAACATGAGAAAGAAGATTTAATAGAGGTGGAAAGGTGGAGCAATACGGAAGAACAGGTTCTAAGGCAAAAATTACGAGCCACATGGATACAGTATGGAGATGCTAATACAAAATACTTCCATGCTCGGTGAAAGATGCGAACTAGTACTAATACAATTAACTCTATATAATGATGTAGGAATCAAGATCACAGAACTAAAGTAGGTAGAAAAACAATTCCTCTCTTTCTTCAAGAAGCTGATGGGAGAGTCATCACACATTCTCCTCTGCCCAAATTCTGAGGTGATAAAGAAAGGGTCATTCCTGACAAGAATACAACAACTTGAGTTGATGAAGGAAGTCACAGCTGAGGAAATATTTGATGTTGTTAAAAGCAGGCCAACTGATAAAGCACCGGATGTTGATGGATTTCCAATTTAATTCTTCACACAACACTGGGAGGAGGTAAAATGTGATGTGCTTGCTGATATACTAGCTTTCTTTAAAACAGGAAAAATGAACAAGGCCATCAATTGTACTACTATCACTCTAATTCTAGAAATCCCCAATCCCACTCAGGTTAATGACTATAGGCCTATAGCATGTTGCACAACCATGTACAAGATCATTACTAAAGTGATCACTGGAGACTTAAGAAAGTGATAGGTCATCTGGTTGGAGGATCTCAATCAGCTTTCAGTGAAGTAAGGTGTAACGACCTGGCTGGTCGTTTTGAAAATTAATGCCCCGATCCCCAATTAACTGCTTCCCCCGTATTTATTTCTGGTATTGTGATTTGCCGGGATGATTTATTTTGAGTTTCAGAGTGTTTTGGGACACTTAGTCCCTGAATGAGAGTCTAAGTCTTAGAATTTAGACCATAATTGAAACACTGTGAAGACGGCTCCAGAATGGAATTCTGTCGATTCTGTTAGCTCCGTTGGGTGATTTTGGGCTTAAGGGCGTGTCCGGATTGTGTTTTTGAGGTCCGTATCTCATTTAGGCTTAAAAATGGAGAAAGTTGAATTTTTGGAGTTTCAGGCCGATAGTGGAATTTTGATATCGAGGTCGAAATCCAATTTCAAAAGTTAGAGTAGGTCCGTAGTGTTAACCATGACTTGTGTGCAAAATTTATGGTCATTCGGGCGTGGTTTGGTTGGTTTCGGTATCGGTTGTAGAATTTTGAAGTTTCAAGTTCTTAAAGTTTGGATTGAAGGGTGATTCGTGATTTTTAGCTTTGTTTGATGTGATTTGGGGGCTCGACTAAGTTTGTATGTTATTTTAGGATTGGTTGGTATGGTTGGTTTATGTCCCGGGGGCCTCGGGTGAGTTTCGGGTGCTTAAGGGATTGGTTTGAGACTTAGGAAAAAGGTTGATGCTGATGTATCTGGTGTAACCGCACCTTCACATTTTGGGCCGCAGATGTGGTTTTTGACCATGTCTGCAGGGATCGCATGTGCGGTGGAAAGTCCGCAGAAGCAGAAGCGCAGGAGCGGCTCGCAGGTGCGGCCCAGTGCTCGCAGATGCGGTCCTAGCCCATTTAAGTGGATTTCGCACCTGCGATTGTTCTTTCGCAGGTGCGGTCCTGGGAGCGCAGAACCGGAAATCGCTGGGCAGATTTTTAAAGTTCAAAACGATGGTTTGAGTTCATAACTCCAAAATTTGATTGAGAGCTCGATAGAAAGAGAAATTTGGAGAGATTTTCGGAGGAAGTTTATGGGTAATTATTCCAAGCTCCTTTTTGATTATATCCCATTAATCTAAGCTTGATTTCATCATTTAATTTTGGATTTGGGGTGAAAAATTGAGGGAAAAAATGAGAAAAGTTCTTAGGCCGAATTTTTGGATTTTGATCGAGATTTTCGTATCGGAATTGAGTGAATTTGTTATGGTTAGACTCGTGAATGAATGGATGTTCATAATTTATGATTTTTACTCGATTCCAAACGTGGGCTCGGGAGATTTTTGGGCGTTTTCCTATTTTCTTGCCCTAGCTTTAATTTCATTAGCTAAATTAGTTGCTTGTAGCTATATTTACATTATGTTATTGATTTAATTAGATTTGGGCCACTCGGAGTTAGATACTCGTGACAAGAGCGTGACTTCGGATTGATTTGAGCTTGGTTGGAGGTAAGTGGCTTGTCTAACCTTATGTGGGGGAAACTTTCCATAGGATTTGGTACTGTTGATATATGAGCGTCGTGTACGTGAGGTGCCGAGTGCGTACACGAGCTACTGTTGAAAAACCCCATTTTCATTAAGCAAATATCTGTTTTTCCTTTAATTGAGCAACACTAGTATATGTTAATATCTTGTTTAGCCTAGGAAAGCATGCCTACGTTCCTTAGCAATCTTAATTCCCCTAACTGCCTATCTGAAATCTATGCAGCATGTTTAGTGAAAATTATCTGTCTTCTTTGATATGATCTTAGTCTAAACTGTAGAATTCCTTGCTGAAACTGTTGTTTATGTTGGTTGAGTTGTATATTTACTTTGGGACAACAGAACGGTATTCTGGGAGATCCCCCTGCACGTTTATGTTTGGGACTACGGGAAGGTATCCCGAGAGATCCCCCTGTTCTGGATATTTACTTTGGGTCTATGGAACGGTATTTCGGGAGATCCCCCTGCACATTTATGTTTAGGACTACGGGACGGTATCCCAGGATATCCCCTGCACATTTATGTTTGGGGCTACTGGACGATATCCCGGGAGATCCACTGTTGTTATCGCTATGTACTGAGTTATTGTTTTTTTGTGATTTTATTCTCGTTAATTTGTATTTATTTTTACTGTGATATCTCATAATGTACTATTTTATTATATATTATACTAGTAGGACCCTGACCTGATCTCATCACTACTCGACCGAGGTTAGGCTTGGCACTTATTGGGTACCGTTGTGGTGTACTCATGCCCTTTCCTACACATGATTTTCGTGTGCAGATCCAGGTACCTCTTTCCAGCCACATTTCCAGTGAGGCGAGGCGATTGTAGAGACTTCGAGGTATATCTGCCGCGTTTGCTGATCGCTGCCGACTCGACACTACACTAAGGTAGAAAGAGCAGGTCGCAATAGCTTTTACCCGAATAGTGGTTCGGGATCGAATTTCCATAGGGAGCTAGTAGTGGAGTTGTATTATCTGTCTAGTTTAGAATTGCGGTTATGCTCCTAATGTCACTTCAAACATTTTTGGTTTTCTTTGATTTTTTATAACTACTATTACAAAGCTAATGATTAAAACTAAATTATGCTACGAGAATATTGCTAAGTTGTATTTAATATAGAGAAAGGCACTAGGTTCGTGACATTGCCTAGGTGGCTAATTAATGGGTAGATGCTACTAAGGATAGATTGACATATTTGGGGTTTATGCTATAACCGTTGCACAATTATACCCACTCTCGCACCTCTCGGTAGAGAGAGTGATTTTGCCCAATTGACTCTCTCGAGACTAATTGGGTAGGCCAATTAGACCAAGCAACTAGGGTTCAAGTAGAGTGATTACTCTCGAGATTTAACCCGTTAATTGGGACTACCATTTCTCATGGGTCCATCCCAATTCCTTGTTGGGTCAATTTTGGGGTCATGGACTCTCTTTCTCAAGAAGAGTTAAACCCACAAAGCTAGAATCAGTATTTGCAACCACCAATCCTTAATTAAAACCTAAAATCAACCCAAATAGCAAACACCAAATATCAATCTAACCTTAGGTGGAAACACCCATCAATTACTCACACTAGGGTTGAGCCACAACCCTAGCTAGTGAGTTTAGCTACTCATGCTAGATGCAAAAATTAAAGAAATAGATGAAGAAGTAAGCATATTAATTAATTGCTAGGAAGAAAATACAATATTAAAGAGCAAAAGTGCCAAAAAATGGCTAAACTATTCGGTCTCACGAGCTCAGCTGCTTCAGAAAAATAAAACTTGACCTAAAAATGGAAAAAGGTCCTATTTATACTGGGTTGGAAAAATTGGACAAAAATACCCCTGCGGGGTCAGCGCGGACCGCGCAAACATGACCGCGACCGCGCTGGCTCTTAAACTATTGGTTTCTGCTTCTCTGAAGTTGAGGACCGCGGACCGCGTGAAAATGTAGTGCGGCCACGGTGGAAGTTGGCGCGGCCGCACAGAAATGAGCGCGGGCCGCTTTGCTTGGAAGGGGTCAAAATTTGGCTCTCTGAATCTCTGCTCCGCGGACCGCGCAAAAGTGTAGCGCGGCCGCGGAGCCTGACCGCAGACTGCGTGGCTATGACCACGGCTGCGTAGCCTTCCCTTTGAATAAGCCATTCTCTGAACCTCCTAGTGCGGCTGCGATCACAGTTGCGCGGTCCGCACTAGGGCCTCTTTTCTTCAACTTCCTTGATCTTTGACACTTGAGCAGGTTTCACTCCTTTCTGAGCCGATATTTGACTTTCGTCGCTTTGTCGATCAAACCTGCAATCAAGTACAACTTGTGAGCATTTTGGGACTATTTTGTAGCAATTTATAACTAAAGCGTAGGCAAGTAGGGATATAAAACACATTAAAATCCTAACTTATCAGCTACGCGCCCGGACTGCGCACACCAATTGAGGTAAGGTAAAAGGAGGTTTTTAGGCCTCGGAACATTGAATTTGTTTCTAAAACAAGTGATGACTTTTTGGGTCATCACATCCTCCACCTCTAAAACAACTGTTCGTCCTCGAACGGACATAAGAAGGAAGTACCTGAGTCGGGGAAAAGATGGGGATAACGGCTCCGCATATCGGACTCAGACTCCCAGGTGGATGCCTCAGCAGACTGACCTCTCCACTGAACACAAACAAGAGGAAAACTCTTTGATCTCAACTGACGAACCTGCCGGTCTAGAATAGCTACCGGCTCCTCCTCATAGGACAAGTCCTTGTCCAACTGGACAGTGCAGAAGTCTAACACGTGGGATGGATCGCCGTGATACTTCCGAAGAATGGACACGTGAAACATCGGGGGCACGACTGATAAGCTCGGCGGCAACGCAAGTCTGTAAGCCACTTCTCCCACTCGATCAAGAATCTCAAATGGGCTAATGAACCTAGGGCTAAGCTTGCCCTTCTTTCCAAATCTCATCACGCCCTTCATAGGCGACACCCGAAGCAATACCCGCTCACCGACCATGAATGCCAAATCACGAACCTTACGGTCGGCATAACTCTTTTGTCTGGACTGAGCTGTACGAAGCCTATCCTGAATGACCCTGACCTTGTCCAAGGCATCTTGTACTAGATCCGTACCCAACAACCGAGCCTCTCCCGGCTCAAACTATCCAACCGGCAACCGACACCGTCTACCATACAATGCCTCATAAGGAGCCATCTGAATACTCGATTGGTAGCTGTTGTTGTAGGAAAACTCTGCTAAAGGCAAGAACTAATCCCACGAGTCTCCAAAGTCTATTACGCAAGCTCGGAGCATATCCTCCAAAATCTTAATAGTCCTCTCGGACTGCCCGTCCGTCTGAGGATGAAACGCTGTGCTCAACTCAACCTGTGTGCCCAACTCTCGCTGAACCGCTCTCCAGAAATGTGAGGTAAACTGCGTACCTCGGTCCGAGATGATAGACACGGGCACACCATGAAGACGAACAATCTCCCGGATATAGATCTCAGCTAACTTCTCAGAAGAATATGAGACTGCCACAGAAATGAAATGTGCTGACTTGGTCAGCCTATCAAGAATAACCCACACTGCATCGAACTTCTTCTGAGTCTGTGGGAGCCCAACAACGAAGTCCATAGTAATTCGCTCCCACTTCCACTCAGGAATCTCAATCTTCTGGAACAGACCACTAGGTCTCTGATGCTCGCACTTAACCTGCTGACAATTCAAACACCGAGCCACGTACGCAACAATGTCATTCTTCATTCTCCTCCACCAATAATACTGCCGCAAATCCTAATACATCTTGGCGGCGCCCGGATGAATAGAGTACCGGGAACTATGGGCCTCCTCTAGAATCAACTCCCGAAGTCCATCCACATTAGGCATACAAATACGACCCTGAATCCTCAAAACTCCATCATCTCCTAGTGTGACCAGCTTGGCATCTCCGTGCCGCACCGTGTCTCTGAAGACACACAAATGAGGATCATCATACTGCCAATCTCGGATACGCTCCAATAAAGAAGAGCGAGCAATTGTGCAAGATAATCTACGGCTGGACTCAGAAACATCCAACCTCACGAACTGATTGGCCAAAGCCTGGACATCCAAAGCAAGCCGTCTCTCACCGACCGAAATATACGCAAGACTGCCCATACTGGCTGACTTCCTACTCAAAGCATCGGCCACCACATTGGCCTTTCCTGGATGATATAAGATGGTGACATCATAATCTTTTAACAGCTCCAACCACCTTCTCTGCCTCAAATTTAGCTCCTTCTGCTTGAACAAGTATTGCAAACTCTTGTGGTCTGTGAACACCTCACATGCCACGCTATACAAATAATGCCTCCAAATCTTCAGCACGTGAACAATGGCTGCTAACTCCAAATCATCGACTGGATAGTTCTTCTCATGAATCTTCAACTGACGCGAAGCATAAGTAATGACCTTGCCATTCTGCATCAACACCGCACCAAGCCCAACACGAGATGCATCACAATAAACTGTATATGGGCCTGAACCTGGGGGCAAAACCAACACTGGCGCCGTAGTCAAGGCTGTCTTGAGTTTCGGGAAGCTCGCCTTGCACTTATTCGACCACCTAAACTGGGCACCCTTCTGGGTCAACCTGGTCATCGGGGCTGCAATAGATGAAAACCCCTCCACGAACCGACGATAATAGCCTACCAAACCCAAGAAACTCCGGATCTCTGTAGCTGATGTGGGTCGAGGCCAGTTCTTGACTGCCTCTATCTTCTTTGGATCTACCTGAATACCCTCTACTGAAACCACATGACCCAAGAAAGCAACTGAACTCAACCAGAACTCACACTTCGAAAATTTAGCATACAGCTGACTCTCTCTCAGAGTCTGAAGAACCACTCTCAAATGCTGCTCATGCTCCTGCTGACTGCGGGAATAAATCAAAATATCGTCAATGAAGACTATCACGAATGAATCCAAGTAAGGCCTAAACACTTGGTTCATCAAATCCATGAAAGCTGTTGGGGCATTCATCAATCCGAATGACATCACCAAGAACTCATAATGCCCGTACCAAGTACGGAAAGCTATCTTAGGGACATCGGATGCCCTAATCTTCAACTGATGGTAGCCAGATCTCAAGTCGATCTTAGAAAATACCTGGGCACCCTGAAGCTGGTCGAACAAATCCTCAATCCTCGGCAATGGGTACTTATTCTTGATTGTGACCTTGTTCAATTGCCGGTAATCTATACACATTCTTATCGATCCGTCCTTCTTCTTGACGAACAACACCGGCGCACCCCATGGCGAGACACTGGGCCTAATGAAGCCCTTATCAAGCAAGTCTTGCAACTGCTCCTTCAACTCTTTCAACTCAGGCGGGGCCGTACGATATGGCGGAATAGAAATGGGCTGAGTTCCCGGAGCCAGGTCAATGCAAAAATCAACATCCCTGTCGGGTGGCATACCTGGCAGGTCTAAAGGAAATACCTCAGGAAACTCACGAACTACAGGCATAGAATCAATAGAAGGAACCTCGGTAGTGGAATCACAAACATATGCCAAATAGGCCAAACACCTCTTCTCGACCATTTGCCGAGCCTTCATATATGAGATAACACTACGGGTAGAATGACCAGGAGTCCCTCTCCACTCTAAACGAGGTAGACCCGGTAAGGCTAAGGTCACAGTCTTGGCATGACAATCCAAGATGGCGTGGTAAGGTGACAACAAGTCCATCCCCAGTATGACATTGAAATCGACCATGTCCAGTAGTAATAAGTCTACTCGAGTCTCAAGACCCCGAATCACAACCACGCAAGAACGATGAACATGATCTACCATAATAGAATCACCCAACGGGGTGGACACACAAACAGGAGCACTCAGAGAATCACTGGGCATGACCAGATACGACTCAAAATAAGACGACACAAAAGAGTAGGTAGACCCTGGATCAGATAGCACTAATGCATCCCTACTACAAACCAGAACTGTACCTGTGATGACTGCATCAGAAGCCTCAGCCTCTGGCCTGGTTGGAAGAGCATAAAATCGGGGCTGGGCCTCACCACCTGGGCTACATCTCTAGGACGGCCTGCTGTTGGCTGGCCTCCACCTCTAGCGGCCTGAGCTCCACCTCTAGCTCCTCTACCCCCACCTCTAGCACCTCTACCCCCACCTCTGGCTGGCTGGGCGAGCTGTGGAACACTCGGTGCCTGAACCATGGCATGGGAACCCGGATGCTGAGAGTTTCACGATGCTCGAGGACAAAATCTAGCAATGTGACCCGTATCACCACAAGTATAACAAGTCCTCGGCTGCTAAGACTGCTGACCCTGATGACTTGAATGGCCACCTCGAAAACTCTGGAGTGGCGGTGCACTGATAGGAGCTGGTGGTGCACTGTAGGAGTGCTGATCAGAATACATCATGTGAGAACCACGGCCACCTGAAGCACCGTGAGAAACCTGAAGTGCCGACTGAAAAGGCCTAGGAGGATGGCCTTTACCATACTAATCCCTGTCTCCAGACGAGGCACCACTGAATCTGCCTGAATGACGAGGCCTCTTGTCAGACCCCTGACCATCTCCCTGTGACAAAACCATCTCAACTCTCCTGGCCACATTGGCCGCCTCCTGGAAAGAAATCTCACTCCCCGTCTCCTTAGCCATCTGAAGTCGAATAGGCTGGATAAGTCCCTCAATGAACCTCCTCACTCTCTCTCTCTCTCAGTGGGAAGTAGAGCATGACGGGCCAACTCGATAAACCTGGTCTCGTACTGAGTAACAGTCATGGAACCCTACTGGACACGCTCAAACTGCCTCCGATAGATCTCCCTCTGAGTAACGGGAAGAAACTTCTCCAAGAATAGCTGAGTAAACTACTCCCAAGTCAAAGCTGGTGATCTGGATGGTCTAGCCAAACAGTAATATCTCCACCAAATCTTGGCGGATCCAGATAAGCGAAAAGTATCAAAATCGACCCCATTGGTCTCCACTATCCCCATGTTCCTGAGAACCTCGTGACAACTATCTAGATAATCCTGGGGATCCTCAGAAGATGCACCGCTGAAAGTGGCAGTGAAGAGCTTGGTAAACATATCCAACCTCCACAAGGCATCGGTAGTCATAGCTGCTCCGTCACCAGTCTGGGCTACTACGCCCGGTTGAACTGCTCCAACTGGCTGAGCTGCTGGAGTTTGAAACTGGGGAGCCACCTACTCCGAAGTGCGAGTAGCAGGAGTCTGGGCCCTCCTCCAGCCTGAGAGACAGCTGGTGCTACAGGAAGCAAGCCTGCCTGGGTGACACTCTCCATGAGGCCCACTAGACGGACCAGAGCATCCTGAAGTACTGGGGTGGCAATGAACCCCTATGGGACCTGGGCTGGGCCCACCGGAGCTGTCTGGCCGGAACCTCCTTGTCAAACTCAACCTGAGGCTCTGCCACTGGTGCGGCTACTCCAGGCTGAGCTCTGCCCCTACCTCGGCCTCTAGCACGGCCTTGACCTCGCCCTCTACCCCTCGTGGGAGCTGCTAGGAGCTCGGGCTGCTGATCAGCGGATGAGGAAGCGCGTGTTCTCGGCATCTCCGAAAGAACAGAGTAGAAATTCAATTAGTCATTGAGAAACCAAAACGCACGATAGGAAATAATAGATGTGAAGTTTTTCCTAACTCTGTAGCCTCTGGGGATAAATACATACGTCTCCATACCGATCCCTCAGACTCTACTAAGCTTGTCTCTGAGTTGTGAGACCTATGTAACCTAGAGCTCCGATACCAACTTGTCACGACCCGGATTTTCCACCCTCGGGAGTCGTGATGGTGCCTACTAGTGAAAGCTAGGCAAGCCAATCAACTGAATTATTAGCCTTGTCTCCATTTTTAATTTCGTTAACAACTTAGAACCAACAATTAATAAACAATATAATTTAACAAGCGGAAGAATAAATTTCAAGTTTAACACTAAAGCTAATACCATCCCATAACAAAACTACCAAAGATTTGGTGTCACAACTTCACAGACTGTCTAAGAGTACTACAAATAAAGGTCTAAAAGAAATAACAAAATACTGTCTCTGGAACTACATAAGAGAAGCAGGAAAATAGATAGAGGGAGACGCTAGGGCCTACGGACGGATGCAGGACTACCTCGGGTCGCCTGATGATCAAGGAGTGGAAAATCTCACTGCGGTCCGAAATCTGCAGTACTGGGATCTGCACAAAAGAGTGCAGAGTGTAGTATCAGCACAACTGACCCCATGTGCTGGTAAGTGCCTAGCCTAACCTCAGCGAAGTAGTGACGAGACTAGGACCAGACTACCAAATAAACATGTTCAGATAAATAATGTACTACGGAAAATAAAAACAGAAATATATATGGTCAAGGGGGGGGGGGGGAATGCTGCGAGGAAATACCAAATAGCAACAGGAGGACAAGCAGTTAAATATATGGAACACCGCAATTCAATTATCAACAAGAATCAGAAATCAAAAAAGTGCACGGTATCACCCTTCGTGCTTTTACTCTCGTCCTCACCATAAAATCATTATAAACTGCACGTCATCACCCTTCGTGCTTTTACTCTCATCCTCACCATAATATCAATATAAACTGCACGGCATCACCCTTCGTGCTTTGACTCTCATCCTCACCATAATATTAATATAATCGGCACGGAATGGTACATCGTGCGGCACGACATCACCCTTCGTGCTTTACACTCTTCCTCACAAATAATGATAATAATACACAGCATCACCCTTCGCGCTTTAACACTCTCTCACCAAAACAATGCACGGCATCAACCTTCGTGCTTTACACTCTTCCTCACCCAAACAACAAACACAAACAATAAGGGCAAGGAATAAATGAATCATAATAAAAATCTCGGCAAGGGAACAATATCAAACCCACAACATCGCGGCAAGGGAACAACATTAAAAACCACAACGTCCCGGCAAGGGATCAATACCATAATCATCTTCTCATTTTCACATTTACCTCACAACTTGGTTCACAATTTGAGCCAATGCTCTATAAAGTTCAATTACCAATTATACTTCCACAAATCACTTTACAACTTGAGCCAACGCTCTTCAGTATACAAACACCAATATTCATTCCACAAACCTTGCTCGACAATAGCAATCACCACATTGAACATGAACAATACAAACAGAGTCGCATTATTCACAACATAAGACTCACGGGCATGCTTGACACCAACGTATAGATACTCGTCACCATGCCTATACATTATACTCAACAAATAACACATAGCATATAAGACCAAACTCCTATTCCCTCAAGCTAAGGTTAGACCAAACACTTACCTCGATACCACGAACACAGTTCAAGCCTCAACTATCGCTTTACCTCTTGATTCCACCACCAATTCGCTCGTATCTAGTCACAAGTTACTTAATTACATCAAGAAATGCTAAATGAACCAATTCTAATGCATGAAAATAAGTTTTCTAAAGTTTTTCCCAAAAAGTCAAAAATCGACCCCGGGCCCACATGGTCAAAACCCGAGGTTCGAACCAAAACCCGACTACCCATTCACTTACAAACTCAAATATATAATTTTATTTTGAAATCGGACCTCAAATCGAGGTCCAAATCTCAAAAATTTGAAAAACCTAGGTTCTACCCAAAACACCCAATTTCCCCCATGAAAATCATCGATTTGAGTTGAAATCATGTGAAAAGATGTTAAGGATTGAAGAAAACTAGCTAGAAACGACTTACAATCGATTTGGAGAAGAAGTTGCCTTTGAAAAATCGCCCTAGAGTGTTTTTGTTTTGAGAAGATGTCAAAAATGGTTAAAAATTCGTCTAAGTGTGGATTTATAGGTCTTTGATGTCGCAATTGCGAACCCCTTAGAAATCTGCAGTTGTCGCATTTGCGACTCAAGTATCGCAATTGCGAAGTCGCATTTGCGACAGGATCTTCGCATTTGCGACCAAGGGAAGTCCCATGCCACTTTGCATTTGCGACTCCGCCTTCGCATTTGCGATGTAGCATTTGCGACAGGTACCTCGCATTTGCGAAGAAGGCAGCCCAGACCATATCTCGTATTTGCGACCCATTGCTCGCATTTGCGAACCAGGCTTCGCAAATGTGTAGCCTGCAGGCATGCAACATACCAGCAATTTCCTAAGTTAAAATTACACTCCGTGGCCTATCCAAAACTCACCCGAGCCCTCAGGGCTCCAAACCAAACATGCACACTAACCCAAAAACATCATACGAACTCGCTCGTGCATTCAAATCACCAAAATAACATCAACAACTATGAATTTAGCATCAAAATCATGAAATCACTCATGAACATCAAATTTTCTAATTTTCTCAAATAAGGTCCGGTTCACGTCATTTCAAGTCCGTTTCTTACTAAATTTCACAGGCTCGACTAAAATCATATATAAGACCTGTACCGGGCTCCGGAACCAAGATACAGGTCCGATACCGTCAAATTTCAAACGCATTTCATTTCAAAAAGTCATCTATTTTTCAGAAAACAATTTTCTTTAAAAATTCATTTCTCGGGATAGGGACCTCGAAATTCGATTTCGGGCATACGCCCAAGTCCCATATTTTCTTACGGACCTCCTGGGATCGTTGGAACACGGATCTGGGTCCGTTTTCTCATAATGTTGATCGAAGTCAACTTAAATTTATTTTAAAGGTAAAATTCATTATTTTCCACAGTTTTTGACAAAATGGTTTTCTGGCTACGCGCCCGGACTGTGCACGCCAATCGAGGTGAGGTAAAAAGGAGGTTTTTATGCCTTGAAACACTGAATTTGTTTCTAAAACAAGTGATGTCTTTTTGGGTCATCATAGAGAAGGTCAGTGCTCATAGCCCTTTTAGCCAAGAATAAAATAGGATTCATTAATGGTGCTTGACCTGCTCCAGCTGCTGATTCAAAAGACTTCCAGCCCTGGAGTAGATGCAATGACATGTTCACATCCTGGCTACCCAACTCACTATCCAAAGACATAGGGGATAGTGTCATCTACTCAAAATCTGCTAAGGTGGACAAGTTTAGAACATAGATTTGGTCAGTCAAATGGAGCTAAGCTTTATCACCTAAGAAAGGAATTGTCAGGATTAGTCCAAGAGACAAATGACATAGCAAGCTATTTCACAAAACTCAAACGACTATGGGGTGAGTTGGATTCACTAAACTGTGATGTGAAATGCAGTTTCTTATGTGTGTGTGAAGGGAAACAGAGACTAGAAAATCACTAGAAGATGAGAGACTCATTCAATTTATTATGGGTTTAAATGACAGTTATGGGCAAGCAAGCGAAAACATTATCATGATGAATCCTTTACCAAACATAAATCGTGCATATTCTTTTGTGCTACAAGATGAAAGCCAAAGAGAAATATATGCCAATCCACTCATTTGTCCTGAGTCCTCAGCTTTTAATGTCACAAACCAAAGCAACTTTGCACAAAGAGGAGGAAAATAGACTCAAAAAGGATATGCTCAGTATCAAAAATTTGGAAACAACATGCAAAAGGGAACCAACAGTTCTGTTAAGAGGAATTCAACTTTTAAAGGAAAGAAAAGCAAGTTTAATCCTAATGTTTCCTGTAGTCATTGTAAAAAGATTGGACACAAAGTGAATGATTATTATAAAATAATTGGATTTCCAGAAGATTTTGAGTTCACAAAGGGCAATCCAATGCACATCAGGGGAAATGGAGCATTTCAAGTGGAGCAAACAGAACATAACAATGCTAATCAGATTGAAACGATTAATCAGCATCTATCACAGGATCAGTTCTCTCAGCTGATCAAACAAGTCAAAGTTGCAGACACAGGAAATTCAGGAGCAGAAATTAATGCCAATGCTGTTGCTGGTACTATTGCAAGATATTCAAGAACTTGTTTTTCAATTTTCAATTCTAGTACATGGATTATTGACTCTGGGGCCTCTGAACACATGTGTTTTGACTCTAATGCCTTTGTTTCTTTAACAGCTTTATCAGTTCCCTTGAATATAAACTTACCTAATTCATTCAAAGTCACAGTCACTCACATAGGAAGGATTGCTATTCTGCCTGATTACATCCTGGAAAATGTATTGCATGTGCCTAGTTTCAGATACAACTTATTGTCTGTTAACAGGTTTTGTTTGCAATTTCAGTCAATCCTCTTTTTCACTTCTTCCTATTGTTTTCTGCAGGCCCATTTGGTGAAGATGGCACAAGTTTTGGTGAAGCTAGGGAGGTCTTTACCTCTTGGAGCCAAATCAAGTTAGAAATAGAACAGAAGTAGAGCCAAATCTTTCGTCAAATCAAAATGTCTTTAGTGAATTATCAGTTTCTTTTCCTTTCTCAGCAAATGTAGTTTCAGATGTAAGCCTTTGGCATGTTAGATTGGGGCATTTTCCTTTTTCATCAATGAAACATCTCAGTTTTATCTCTTTACCCTCTAAATCTGAATGTTTCTGTGATATCTGTCCTAAGGCTAGGCAAACCAGAATTCCTTTTGCTCTAAGTCAAATTAAAACAAAAAGGCCTTTTGAGTTAATTCATGTTGATGTTTGGGGTCCCTACAAGGTGACCACTTATAATGGTTTCAAATATTTTGTAACTATTGTGGATGACTACAGTAGAGGAGCTTGGACTTTTCTCATGAGTACCAAAACAATGTTTTTGGTCTACTAAAGAATTTTTTTGCAATGATGGAGAGACAATTTGGGATGAAGGTACAGAAGTTGAGAACATACAATGCATTTGAGCTTGGCAAAGATTCTCAACAAGCAGCTTTCCTTGCTTCACAGGGAATACTGAACCAAACATCATGTGTAGCCACACCTCAACGAAATGGGGTGGTTGAGAGGAAGCATAGACATCTTTTAGAAATTGCAAGAGCTTTGCTATTTCAGTCTAAACTTCCTCTAATCTATTGGGGAGAGTTGTATTGACTGCTACTTATCTGATCAATAGGCTACCTTCTAAGGTACTCAAAGGTAGCTCATGTGTCTACTCTGTCTAATGGGAGACGAAAATTTGATCTCAGGGCTAAGCCTTGTGTGTTTCTAGGATACCCTTTGGGGCAAAAAGGGTATAAGGTTCTGGATTTAGATACAAAAAGGGTGACAGTCTCAAGGGATGTCCAATTTTATGAAAACCAATATCCTTTTGCCTCTACCAACCTATCTTCACCTTCCATCTTTCCTATTCCCTCAACCACAGAATATGATCCTCTCTCAGACCACATTTCCCAAATTCCTGCTGCATCCATGGAACACTCTCAATCACCATCACCATCCATCAACCAAAACATGCCTATTACATCTCAACCAGCCTCTACTCCTCACTCAAGATCTGATTCCTATTCTCCTTTGCCCATAACTCTGCCAGAAATCAAAAAGTCCACCAGAACACATAACACACCAGCATACCTACAGGACTATGTTTGCAATTCAGTATTGATCTAACTACCTCCTGTTTCATGGAACCAATCCAGCCTAATGTGCTACCTTTTACATCCCTTTCATTTGCCAACCAATCTCTAATTAACTCCACTTCTTACCTCACAGAACCTACCTCCTATTCACAGGCCATGTTACATCCAGGATGGCAGGAGGCCATGCACAAGGAATTGGAAGCTCTTACTTTGAAAAAGACTTGGGAAGTAGTCCATTTACCTGCTGGGAAGAAAGCCCTTCCCTGCAAATGGGTCTATAGAGTAAAATACAAATCAGATGGTTCTTCGGAAAGGTTCAAGGCTCGCTTGGTTATTAGGGGAGACACACAAAGAGAATGCATAGACTTCAATGAAACTTTTTCTCCAGTTGTCAAGATGGCAACAATCAGATGTTTTCTTGCTATTGCAGTAAAGAAAGGATGGCAAGTATCACAATTGGATGTGAACAATGCCTTCCTGCATGGAGATTTGCAGGAAGAGGTATACGTGAAATTCCCAGCAGGAACATCACCACCTTCATCCAATCATGTCTGTCTTTTGAAGAAATCTCTATATGGGCTGCGACAAGCCTAACGACAATGGTATGCAAGGCTCACCGCAGCCCTGAATTTCAAAGGGTACTCACATTCCTTAAATGAATACTCTTTATTTTTTAAGAAATCATCAAGGAGTACTACTATAGTTGCTGTCTACGTTGATGATATTTTAATCACAGGGAATGACTACAATGAGCAGGAAGAACTTAAAATTTTTCTTGATTCTGAGTTCAAAATTAAGGATCTTGGAGAAGCACATTATTTTTTGGGCTTTGAAATTATCATAGAAAAGCAGGGTATCATTTTAACTCAAAAATGTTATACCTTGGATCTCCTATCTGAGTTTGACTGCATGGAAATGAAACCAGCTTCTTCTCCTTTAGATCCCACTCAAAAGCTTCGTTCAGAACAGGGCACCTTGCTTTAAGATCCCACCTTTTATCTCCGCCTATTGGGGAAATTAAACTTCCTCACCCATACTCGACCGGATCTCTCTTTTGCTGTGTAGCACCTCAGCCAGTTCATGCAAACACCTCGCAAGCCTCACCTAGATGCTGCCTATCACTGTCTCAAATACCTCCTCAAGGACCCTGGTTTAGGATTATTTCTGAATTCACGATCTAATTTCCAGCTGCTGGCCTTCTGTGATTCCGATTGGGGATCTTGTCCACAATCTAAGAAATCTATTAGTGGATTCTTTATCAGCTTGGGAGGAACCCCTGTTTCCTGGAAGTCAAAGAAACAGTCTTCAGCCTCTCTTTCCTCTGCTGAAGCAGAGTATCGCTCAATGAGAAGAGTCACAACTGAAATCACCTGGTTGGTACGCTTATTGAATGACCTCTCCATTTCTCCTTCATTACCCGTCAATCTCTTCTCCATAGTCAAGAGGCTATTCACATCGCAAAAAATCCAGTCTTTCACGAGCGTACCAAGCACGTGGAACTGGATTGTCACTTTGTCCGGCAATAATTTTTGGCCGGAATTATCTCACTCTCTTATGTTCCGTCCAAATCGCAATTGGCGGACATTTTCACGAAGCCCTTAGCTGGACCTGCTCACAGCTCCGTTGTTGGCAAGTTGGGAGTGGTTCATACCCCCTCCAACTTGAGGGGGGGGGGGGGTGTTGGAGCTGATTATTCAACATCCACCATGGCTATTTTGGATACAGAAGAAAATGAAGAAAAAATTTCAGATGAGAGAAAGGATTTAGGGTTTGGTCCAAATAAAGGTGACTTTGGTCGGAACAACCAAAGTGTTTTATTCTCTCACAAATCACAATCGTTCATCTCATATGGAATTATTTGATCACCACCGTTGATTCAATATAGCTACAAACTTAGGATTCTAATTCTTGTGCATGTGAGCACGTGTTAGTATAACGAATCTGTTTTTTATATTCTTGCACAGATATACAATTAGTTGGGACTAGACTAATACGAAGAATACACCAGTATAGTAGCATAACAAATTTTGATTCCTTTTATCTGTATAAATAGCTATATAACAGTTGAATAAAATTACACAGAAAATTTTTCTACTGCCTTCTCCTTAGGTTTTTTTTCAGACTGCTGCCAAATATTTGAAAAAGTAATTGTAAATGTAGGAAATCTGTTGCATAAATTGTGGGATTGCCAAAAATTTTAGGAACAAATGGGCCATGTGTCACTCATCCCAGAAGAAGTTGGAGAAATGTACTGCAGTCGAATCCAATAATAACTGCCAGCTTGCAAGCTTTTGGTCAAAGTTCATACTCTTTCACTACATTGTATAAGGTGATTAAAGCAGAGAAGAAATAAATACACAGAAAAAACAAATTTTGAAGAACATCAGTACTAATTCACAAATCGCACAACTATTGAAGACTCTCTCGTCTTTCTTATCAAGGTTGTCTGTTTTCGCCTTGTATAAATATTAGTATGTGAGTCCTTTATGTTGCGCGGACTCTTCAAAATACTGCCGCACCCGTGTCGGATTCTCCAAAAATACACTGCTTTTGGAGAATCCGACACGCACCGGTGATATTTTCGGAGAGTCCGAGCAACATAGGAGTCCCTGCAATTTTTATAAATGATTCATCCCATGTTGTGAATTTATGCATTATGATATATAAATCTGCTCTGTTTGATATATGAATGAAACTATGAGAGTATGAGAATCAGATTTGTGAATTAGTTTCTTCAGGCAGTGGCGAATTCAGAATTTTAAAGTTATGAGTGCTAACCGATAAAAAATCCAAAAAAAAGAGAATAAAAGAGTTTAATTACGGGTGCTCACTCAATATTTATGTACATATTTTTATAATTGTTTATGCAAATTTACTACATATGATCAAAGGTAATGGGTGATTAAGCACATACAAATGCCAATGTCAATCCGCCACTGTGTTCAGGTCATGTTTCAAGGGAGAATTTTGTTTCAACTAATATGGAAAGTAAAAGTTGGTTAAGTTTATCTTATTCTCTTTTAAGCTAGTTTTATAGGAAAAAACGTGATGTCTCAAATGTTTGACCTTTTTTTTTTAGTTTTCCATCCGGTGTCCGGTACCCGCATTGGGGTCCGACTAAATCCGGATACGCGCCGGAAAGTCCCATATTGGGGGTGAAGCGCTTCCTAACAAAGGCGACTTCATACCCAGAGACTCGAACCCGAAACCTATGGTTAAGGATGAAACAGTACTTACCAGTTACCACTCCACCACAACCCTCGTTGGTCTCAATGTTTGACCTTTGCTACATTAAGTGCTGCATTTTTTTTTACCTATTTGATGATCTTTTCAATGTGTGTGATGGGCCTAAAAAAATATTCAGTCAACTATCTGTACATTAAATATGAATTAGTGCACAGTACAAGAAATTAGTAAATCATTGGAAAAATTAATTGGATGAGTGCGATATAGGTTCAGCCTAATGTAAAAAGAAGTACATCTTAATGTTTTGTGGATTTTGCTTTACTTTTCTTTCCGGAAAGGACAAGGAATTTTATACACATGGCACTCTGAATCTAGTTTGATTGCTCTTGTGATATATCGATAAGTTAAAAGACCGTCTCATATTTGAGATAGAAAATGGGCTTGATCTTTATTTGTTCTGCTCTTGTGATCAGAAACTGTCTTGACTAGTGAGAAGAAGTTGAGTAGATGGGAAAGAAGCCTAATCAGTTAGATGCCTTCTTGAAGGAGGCTGTCGATTTGGAAAACATAGTCATTGAAAAAGTGTTTGAGAATCTGAGATGTAACAAAGAGGGTCTTACTTCCGCTGCTGCCAAAGAAAGGTTGGCCATTTTTGGGCGCAACGAGAAGGAAGAGACAGAGAGCAAAATCTTGAATTTATTGGTATATATGTGGAACCCTCTCGCTTGGATTATGGAAGCTGCTGCTATCATGGCACTTACTCATGCAAATGGAGGAGGAAAGCCTGCAGATTGGCCGGTTTTCGTAGGTATCATTACATTACTTCTATTTAACTCAATTTCCACTTTTCCATGGGAGATTAAAGCTGATAATGTGGCTTGGTTCGCTCCAAGGCCCAGAGTTCTACGGAGATGGACGTTGGATTCGGGAAAATAATTCTGTCCTAGTTCCTGGGGACATAATCAGTGTCAAAAAGGGAGTCGTAGTTCCTGCAGATGCTCGTCTTCTGGATGGTGATCCGGTGAAAATTGACGAGTCTACTTTGACTGGTGAATCTCTTCCTGTAACAAAAGGTCCTGCTGATTGTGTCTACTCTGGTTCAATCTGTACACAAGGAGAATTAGAAGCGGTCGTCATTGCTACAGGAGTTTGTACCCGATTTAGGAAAGCTGCTGCCCACAATGTTGACAGTTCCAACCAAGTGAGATGCTTTCAAAAGGGTGTGAATGCTATTGGAAACTTCTTCATCTGTTTTGTTGCAGTGGTAATGATAATAGAAATAATTGCCATGTACTGTATCCAACACCGCGAATACCGTCCTCGGATTGACAATCTTCTTGTGCTGCTCATTGGCGGTATTCCAATTGGCATGCCAGCTACTCTCTCAGTTATAACGAAAACAGGTGCTTCTTATCTTGCTAAAGGAGGTGCAACGACAAAGAGAATGACAGCTGTACTAGATATGGCTGGCATGGATGTGCTTTGTTGTGAAAAGACGGGGATCCTAACACAAAACAGGCGTTCTGTTCAGGAAAACCTTATTGAGGTCTTTGCCGAAGATATTGATAAAGCTACTGTTGCTCTTATGGCAGCTCGAGCCTCTAGTCCGATGAATCGTGGTACAATTGGTTCTCCTTTTTTCGACAACCTAGCTGATCCAAGGAAGGCACGTGCTGGCCTTCGTGAAATTGACTTTCTTCCTTACAGTCCGACTGGCAAGCGAACACCACTTACTTATCTTGACGCCGAAGGAGAAATGCACAGAGTCAGCATGGGTGAAGCAGAACATATCCTAAATCTTGCACACAATAAGTCAGATATAGAACATAGAGTTCATGTTGTGATTGACAAGTTTGCTGAGAAGGGTTTGATGTCAGTTGCTGTGGCATACCAGAAAGTTCCGGATGGAAAAAAGGAGAGCGCTGGGGGTCCATGGCAACTAATTGGTCTTCTGCCTTTGCTTGATCCACCATATAGTCCACAATCAATAACGGCATTGTTAAACAGGGGAGTGAATGTCAAAATGATTACAGAGGATCAACTAGTATTTGCAAAAGAAACTGGGCGCCGCCTGGGAATGGGGACTAATATGTATCCTTCATCTGCTCTCTTGGGACAGACTCAGGATAAATCAATTGCCGATATACCAATTGACGAACTCATAGAGAATGCTGACGGTTTTACTAGTGTTCTCCCTGAGCACAAATATGATATAGTAAAGCACTTGCAATCTAGGAAACATATATGTGGAGTGGCTGGTCGGGGAGTCGATGATCTTCCTGCTTTAAAGAAAGCAGATATTGGGATGGCTATTTGTGATGCCACAGATGCGGCTTTTAGTGCTGCTGATGTTCATATCATGGGACCTGGACTAGAAACCATCCATCGTACTATTTTGATCAGTCGATCAATCTCTGAGAGGATGAAAAACTACACTGTGTATGTTGTTTCCTTTACAATCCGTAATGTGCTTGGTTTTACGCTTTTGGCTCTAATCTGGAAGTTTGACTTTCCACCTTTTATGGTCCTTGTCATTGTAATGCTTAATGATATATCCATTCTGGGAGTAGCAAAAGATTGTGTCAAATCATCTCCTCAGCCTTTTATTTGGACTCAGTCTGAGATTTTCACTACTGGAATTATTCTTGGTGTCTACTTGGCAATGTCAACGGTCATATTCTTCTGGGCAGCATATGAAACAAATATCTTTCCACGATTATTTGGAGTATTACCATTTGAGAAGACAACAAGTGAAGACTTGAAGAAGTTTGCATAAGCAATTTACCTTCAAGTTAGCAATAGCAGTTATGCCCTGATATTTGTCACAAGAAGTCGAAGTTGGTTACCTGGTTCCTTTCTTGTGAGTACCTGGATGATTGCTCAACTTTTTGCCAACATGTTAGCTGTTAATGCAAATTCAATGTTTCCTGGAATTGTAGGAATTGGCTGGGGTTGGGCAGGAGTAATCTGGCTCTACAATCTAGTATTTTACATCCCTCTTTATTTCATCAAGTTGTTCAATCAGCATACGCAGAAAGGATTTTTGGAAGGCACAATCTGAAAAGCACACGCAGAAAGTTCGTCAATGAGTGTTTAGAGGAGAAGACGCAATAATGACAATCAGCTCAGACTATTTGTCAAGTAGCAGAATTAGCTACTGCAGAATCTGATATCAAATCAAATTTTAGTTTGGCACCAAATTAAAGCTAGTGACTTATTGAAAGGTGCCACGACCCGTATTTCCCATCCTCGGGAGTTGTGATGGCGCCTATTAATGAGAGCTAGGCAAGCCAACCCTTAATTACCTTTGTCATTAACCAATTTGCCTCTTTTAACAATTATCAGTAATAACATTGTTTAACCAAAAAATTGAATTTTGACTAAAGCTATATTTTAGAAGAACACGGGTTACTGATAATCGCAAGAATATATAAAAGAGAATAATTTGAATATCCAGAATATAATTGAATAAAGCAAGTAAACCAAAGTATATTCAGATGATTTTTCGTGTGTCCTACAATAGTTCAGTCTTCTCCTTTTATAGCTATCTTAGATGTAAGTGTCTTGCTTTGGTCATAATAAGGTTATTATGAGCAATAAATGACATTGAATGCTACGTTACATAATCATTACATTTAAGACAGATTCTCTAACGTTTTCAGCATTTAATGCTTATCAAAGATTGTATTTGGACCGTCGTATGCTGTCAGATTCATTCCTTCTGATTCTCGGATGTAAATGACTTAAATAGGTACGGGCGCTGTGTTACTTGTCTGATGTCCCGTGCCTCTTCCTCTTTCCTTGCTCGTATCTGTTGTAACTCCTGGCTCGTGGTTAATTGCGATTCTTTGACCATTTGACTAATCCACGTGTCTTGACACGTCACTTTTATACATAAATATAATTTTTTCCAATACAGATAGTCCCCCCACTTTCCATTTCTTCATCAGTTGAATATTTGGGAAGTGGATTTCATTAAAAGAGAATTTTTGTCACCATTAATGCTCTGACAAAATTGACGCTTCAATTGTCACTTCCATTTAATGCGTTTTTACACGTGTCATCCTCTTATTAGCTCTACAGTTTTGCAGCACTTTCTTAGGCTTCCTTTTCAGCTTCCCTGTTCACGAAGTGTCAGTTATCATTATTATGGCCCTTCCATCATTGTACTTTTCCTTTTTGCCGGTTGTCCATTAGTATAAATATAACTTCTTTTCTTGTCTTTTACCACATAAAGCGTATTGAACACTTCAATTCTTCAAATCTTTATTCACTTCTTCTTCACTTCGATCTTCTTCGCCATGACTTCACCAAACCCTAACCCTAGGAGAACCCCTATTTTAGATAACTTCCCCAATGCCCCTATTAGGCATAGAAGAGGGGGTAGACTCCGTAGCTTGGGGTCTGCTCGTAGTGGTAGCTCATCCACGCCTTCTCCTAATTCTGGACCCTCTTCGAGAACTAGAGGTTCCCTTTCTCAGAGGTCTTCTTCTAGGAACAAAGAACCCTCTGAGCCTTTACGTGAACCTTTAGTTGAAGAGATAGTCCCAACAGAACTATCTTTTCATCATGATAGAGAATCTCTTACGAACCAAGTTGCCACTTTAGATCGTGCCGATGCTTTCCCTACTCAAATTACAGAAATTCTAGCTCCTATAGTTTGTAAGGACTGTCACTGGAGTGATGATTTTCCCATTATCATTCCTAATCCAAATCAGAGGATCACTTCGTACATGATTGGATTCTCTTTTGTTTATACATACCCTTTTACTCTAGGGTTCAAACCAGTCATTGACCCGGTCATTCTAGATTTTTGCCCTGTTTTCAATGTTTGTTTGGGTCAAATCGGTCCAATTGTATGGAGGGCTGTCGCCTGTTTGAGGCACCTCGCCAACTTGGCAGATGTTGGCTTTACTTTCCCTCACCTAATTCACCTCTACTCCCCTAGGCTTTTCCGTAATGGCGTTTTCACCCTAGCAGGCAGGAGCATGAGGGTTTTAGTGAGCCCCGAAGATGATAAAGACCGTGGTTGGTATACTAGGTTTGTTGCTGCCCCCACTGCTGGTTTAGTGGGTGAAGATAACGTTCCCTTCCCTGAGAAGTGGAACTTTGCACGTAAGTGTTATATCTTTCTCGTGCCTTTTTCTTTCAAGCTTATTAATTTCTCTAATGTCGCTTCTTTTCTTTTCTCAGCAACCATGGGTGTTGTGGAGAATGTGTCCAACTTTCGTGGTTGGGTAGAAAAATTGTTGAAGGCCGCTACAATGGAGGGTAGGTCATGGAAAAACCTTTCCAACCGTTACGGTTGGAAAGTAAAGACTCATGGTAAGAGTTTTTATTTTATTTTTCATGTATATAAATATTTTCTTTTATTGCTCTAACTTTTATCCTTCTTTTTATCAGGATCTGCTATTCGAGGGGTTACTGCTGAGGCAGTTGCGGCCTCTCGTGACTCTTTGGGTACTCGTACCTCTTCAGCCCGAGAAATAATCTTGGATTCTTCTTCTGCAAAAAGAAAAGCTACCGAAGAAGAAGACTCAGAAGAAGAGGATGAAGGAGGCTCCCTGGTGAAGAGACCACGAGCTAGAAGACGTGTTGTATCTGACGATGAAGCTGAAATCTCACCTCGTCTTCCTCTTTCCGAGCCTGTTGATACCCCTGTTATTATTCCTGATGATGACGTCACTCCACATGATACTCGTGAGTCCATTGATCAACTCTTTATCAGTGGTTTTGATAGTGGAAACTTAGGGCCTGTTTTAGATGAACTTCCCTTATCTTCCTTTTCTACTCCCGCGCATGTGATTCTTTCTTTACCTGCCTCAACTGTTTCTGTTCCTCCCTCTACTGTTTTTACTCCTTCCACCGCTCCTCCTTTGACAATTCCCCCACCTATTGTTCACCATACGGAGGTGGGTTCTTCAAGTAGAAGTACTGCTATGAGGAGCGTAACTATTGAAGTTCCTGCTGATAGCAGCCTCTTAAGGAAGTCAGGCCAAGCTGACGTTTGGCTCGAGCCTTTAATTGGCCCAATCGAGAAAGCAAAACTAGAGAGCCATAGCAGCCTGACTTTACTGAATGACATAGTGCATGCCACTTTGAAGGTATTTTCCTTCTTTCTCTTCTTTTACTTTGTAAAAATTTCTATCTTCGAGATTCTTATTTCCTTTCTTTTTCTTAGGTCCATCTTATTGGCTACTAAGTTGATGAACAGAATCT